>NC_080418.1:36345384-36646003 GCF_029873635.1 Malania oleifera | reverse complement strand
TTTGTATTTCAACCATTCTTGGATTGTTCAATGTAGACAGTTCAGGAAGTTATATTTATATTGTTGTCATCGTTCACGCTTTGTCAATTGTCATTATATATTTCGAGCGCTTCTCTACTTGTGTTCTCTAGGTGTATAGTGGGGTGTTGTAACAATTTGTTAGTGATGGAAAACTAGAAAAATTTTCACTTCCCCCATCTCGTGTACTTGGAGAGCCATGGGGAGATGCTACCGAAATTTATAACGATTACGATGAAGGAATTTGAGCGATTGATCGCAATGTAAATGCAACATTCCTAAATGGGATAGGATCCGTACCCTTTAGAGTATGATGGTTGATTATAGAATTCACGATGCACGCATGATAAACATTATGAAAATATAATGAACACCATTTATTTGAACATATTATAGGGTAATTAATGAACATGGATAAGAGTTGGATGAACGCTCAGGGTAGGTTTTTTCTAGAATACATGAAAGTGGTACATGATTTCATAGAGTTCGCGCATCCTCATGCAGACAAAGCCAGTAGAATAAGGTGTCCTTGCAAGAAGTGTCAAAACATAACATTCAAACACATTGATTTGATCCATTCACATTTGTTAGACTTTGGAATGGAGAAAAGGTACACAAGATGGGTGTTCCATGGTGAAGATTATGCAGTTCAGAGCGATAATGATGACAATGAAGATAAGGGGCCAAATATAGTAGGTAGTGATACACGTTCAGAAGGGTTAATCAAAATGTTAGGTGACTTGCAAAGGGGGATTGCAATGGACACGGGTAATGTCAGTGTGTCACGTACTGGTGATGAAACTACTTTAGCGGGTACCATACCTTGCTATCCTAGTACATTGAATCGACTCGGTAAACCATTTGCTAATCTTATGAGGTATGGATGGGTGCCACTATATCCAAACTGTAAAAAGTTCTCAAAATTAGAGTTTTTGATAAAGTTGCTTCATGCAAGGACAATGCATGTGTTATCTCAGAGAGCATTCAATAAGCATATGAGCCTCATTAAGGCCACAATGCCTGATGGTGAAACACTTCCCAAGTCTTTTTAGGAGGCGAAGACATACATGCATGAATTGGGTCTCGGTTGCACTCTAATACATGCGTGTAAGTATGATTGTGCACCCTTTTATGGTGAACATGAAAATGTGAACGAGTGCCCAGAATGTGGTGAACCGAGATATACAACTAATCAGAAGAAGGGTAAAAAGATCCCCAAAAAATTTTTGCGATATTTTCCATTAATCCCGCGGCTGCAACGATTGTATATGTGCAAAAAAACAGCTACAGATATGAGATGACATAAAGAGAAACGTCTTCAAGATGGAAACACCCTTAGCCATCCAGCGGACTCCGAAGCTTGGGCCGAATTTGATAAAATGCATCCGTGGTTTGCTAGTGATCCTCACAACATCAGACTTGGCCTTACTTCAGATGGGTTCAATCCTTTCGGTAACATGACCAACCCATATAGCATGTGGCTAGTTATGATGATGTCATACAATATGCCGCCATGACGATGTATGAAAGAACCTTTCATTTATATGTCTTTGCTGATTCCCGGACCGAGAGCACATGGTAATGATATTGATGTTTACCTGCGTCCATTAATTGAAGAGTTGAAAGAATTATGGGAAAAAGATGTGGAGAGATTCGAAGTGGAAACCGGGACAACATTTCGGATGCATGCTCAGTCTTGTGGACAATTAATGATTTCCCTGCATACGGCAACATGTCAGGTTGGAGCACAAAAGGTTACTTAGCATGCCAAGTATGTAATAAGGATGTTGGGTCCTTATCCTTGAAGCATGTCCGCAAGTTATGCTTTATGTGTCATCACCATTTTCTATGAACTAGACATCCATGGAGGACTCGTGGTGTCAGAAGCTTCAATGGAAAACCTGAACGAAGGTCGCCGCCAAAGCGGCTAAGTGGGGAAGAAATATTAAACTAGATGGGTGAAAGGTCTTGGAAGTGGTTACATCGCTCCAACAACATCATCGCCATGGGTGTGTTGGCTCGTGCAGAGATGGAACGACAACATCGAGAGGCCGAGTATGATAAGCAGGAGATGGCTCGACAGATGCAGATGATCGCTATGGAGAACGCAGAATTGAGATCGAAGGTCTCCAGATTTCGAGCCCAGATGCAAGCCATGATGGATAGGCAAGCCCAATTAGAGGAAAGGATGCGCCAATCTGGACCAGATGATGCGGGTGGCTCCTCTGATTAATTATAAGGTATTATGATCACAAATTTAGTTTCATGTTAAATTATGCTAGTCTAGAATGCCTCCTGCATGGCGGATGCAATTGATGTGTATTGCATTAATAGGCAACATAAATTTGAAAACTAATTCACCATTGTGAATGTTTTGAGTTCCATATAAGATGGTTGGACTAAAATTTGAAGAGTTATAAGCCGAATAGATCGGGAGAGGAAGGGTCTCAATGGAGTTAAAATGTAGGTTTTGAGACGTGAAATTTCTATTTAATATAAGGGTAAAATTAACATTACATATTTACCACTTTAAGGACTATCAAAATTTTCTTTTATTCTTTAAGAAGTAGTTCAATGCTAGTTGGAAGGTCATATGTATTGCATGTAATTTTATGTAAATAATAATGTGTAAAATATTTTTATAATTTCAATAAACTTTAGATATATTTTCAAGACGAGTTAATAATATATTGTCATAATTTAATTTACCAATATTAAAGTGTGAATATTCAGAGTTATTTATAAAAATTAACACTTTGTTTAAAAATTATAAAATACAAACATTGATATGAGATATTATTATAACACCATATAAATATAGGACTTATGGACGTGAAAAAACTTAATAAAAAAGATTATGACACTAGTGCCCTGATTAACCTTTTGAAAAAAATTGAAATTTTAATATTTACATAATAAGATGTTTTTTCATTGTTTTTTTTTAATAAAAATCTTGGTATATGAATTCTTACGAAAATATTAATAATTTATTATAATTTCTAAATTGCCATTTGCTATATAAAATCTTGATCAATTAGTGAGTTTTTTTTTTATTGTATACCTTTCCCTCTTCATCAACCCAGACAGCACCCAACACCTCCGGTGTCTTCAGTGAATACATAGGAGCTGAGTTCAAACATGTCACATTTTCAGATGTACCCATTAACCCACAAGTCCAATTCCACTTCATTCTCTCATTCGCCATTGATTACGCTGTCTTATCTTCTCCTCGTCCAACAAATGGAAACTTAAGCATCTTCTAAGATTTAGATGATCTTAGCCCCTCCCATGTTTCTTCCATCAAGGGTAAACATTCGAATGTCAAAGTAGCATTTTAAAGCTGATCCTAAAACTCTTGCTCAGTGCATAGGGTAGCTCATAGCGACCTTTAAGGAGAATGGGGTAATCTCTTTTGCTTCTATAGCTCCATTTGATGATAACGAAGTTCAGAAACATTACTTGGCTCTGTGGAAGAGTTATGGGAACCTCATAGACTATGTTAATTTTAAGTTTTACGCATATGATAATAGAACATTTGTGTCTCAGTTCATTAGCCACTTCAATACCCAGATGATTCGGAGGCATGTTATTTTGTATATAGTACGATAGTGGCAAAGAAGATTCATGTCTATTTGGGTCTCACATTGATTTTTCAGGATATTTTTAAGTCATTTAAAAGCTTTTCAACGAGCATATTATCGGATGACTTGAGATAACAATTTTTATTTAAATTATGAATTTAAGATATAGTTACATGGATTATTTTCGTGAATATGCTACATGATTTCATGCTAGTCTAGAATGCCTCCTGCATGGCGGATGCAGTTGATGTGTATTGCATGCTGGTAGTGGATATAGGTTCTCTTGTGCCTTCAACTTCTTATGAATGATCTATTTGAACCTATTAGGTACAGGTTTTGTGGGAAAACGTCCAATTTACAGACAACATGCTGCCAAAATTGCGTTAAAATTTTTCCAAACAAAAAGAAAAGATAGACTTAGTTTAATGTTAAAATATTTTTGAAAGGATGAGTGAAACTTAGGAATCATAATAAATGAGGTAATGTAGACTTAGTTCATTTATAATGGACATTCATTTATATGTTTTTGGTCTGGTAAGCTTAAAGCATTCATTGCCGTGCCGAAATCATCGAAAATATTATATACACTTGCTAAGGATTTGAAAATTTGAAAAAGGCATACGTTGAATATATACATAACTCACAGGGAGCATCAGTTTCATAATTATTTAAATTAAATGCTCTCATCATCTCATAACGTTCATGTCCAAATGCCTCGATGAATAACAATATTACAGTGAACCCAATACTATCCACTGTTCTCTGCTATTTAAATTCTAAATTTAAGATATGGTTACATGTATTACTGTCGTGAATATGCTGCATGTTTGCATGTTAGTCTAGAATGCCTCCTACATGGCGGATGCAGTTGATGTGTATTGCATGCTGGTAGTGGATATAGGTTCTTGTGTGCCTTCAACTTCTTATAAATGATCTATTTGAACCTATTAGGTGCATGTTTTATAGGAAAACGTCCGATTTACAGACGGCATGCTGTCGAAATTACGTTAAAATTTTCCCAAACAAAAGGAAAAGATAGGCTTAGTTTAATGTTAAAATATTTTTGAAAGGATGAGTGAAACTTAGGAATTATAATAAATGAGGCAATGTAGACTGAGTTCATTTATAATGGACATTCATTTATATGTTTTTGGTCCGGTAAGCTTAAAACATTCATTGTCGTGCCAAAATCATTGAAAATATTATATACACTTGGATGAGGATTTAAAAATTTGAAAAAGGCATACGTTGAATATATACATAAGTCACAGGGAGCATCAGTTTCATAATTATTTAAATTAAATGCTTTCATCATCTTATAACGTTTATGTCCAAATGCCTGGATGAATAACAATACTACATTGAACCCAATACTATCCACTGTTCTCTGCTATTTAAATTCTAAATTTAAGATATGGTTACATGTATTACTGTCGTGAATATGCTACATGATTGCATGCTAGTCTAGAATGTCACAGCATGGTGGATGCAGCTGATGTGTATTGCATGCTGGTAGTGGATATAGGTTCTTGTGTGCCTTCAACTTCTTATAAATGATCTATTTGAACCTATCAAGTACATGTTTTGTGGGAAAACGTCCAATTTACAGACGACATGCTGTCGAAATTGCGTTAAAATTTTCCCAAACAAAAAGAAAAGAGAGGTTTAGTTTAATGTTAAAATATTTTTGAAGGGATGAGTGAAACTTAGGAATCATAATAAATGAGGCAATGTAGACTTAGTTCATTTAGAACGGACATTCATTTATATATTTTTGGTCTGGTAAGCTTAAAGCATTCATTGTCGTGCTGAAATCATTGGAAATATTATATACACTTGGCTGAGGATTTGAAAATTTGAAAAAGACATACGTTGAATATATACATAACTCACAGGGAGCATCAGTTTCATAATTATTTAAATTAAATGCTCTCATCATCTCATAACGTTCATGTTCAAATTCCTGGATGAATAACAATACTACACTGAACCTAATACTAACCACTGTTCTCTGCTATTTATATTCTAAATTTAAGATATGGTTACATGTATTACTGTCGTGAATACGCTACATGATTGCATGCTAGTCTAGAATGCCTCCTGCCTGACGGATGCAGTTGATGTGTATTGCATGCTGGTAGTGGATATAGGTTTTCGTATGCCTTCAACGTCTTATAAATGATCTATTTGAACCTATCAGGTACAGGTTTTATAGGAAAACGTCCAATTTACAAACGACATGCTACCGAAATTGCATTAAAATTTTCCCAAAAAAAAAAAAAAAGATAGACTTAGTTTAATGTTAAAATATTTTTGAAAGGATGAGTAAAAAAATTTTCCATGTCCGAGCAAAAAAAAAAAAATTGCCATGATCTAGTGGCTTTTCAGCTGTTGAGTGAACACTATAAATCCCTTGGACTATCTTTAGTTTGCAAAATGCTTATTCCTAAGAATAGAGATAGTTGTAATAGAAGAACTTAATAATTTGTATTAAAAATGTATTATAATGCACAAGTGAAAATTTATAATTTCTTATCAATCATAGTTAAGAGTAGACAAGGAATGACTATAATTTCATCATAGATATACCTTCCATATTTCATGTTGAGTGGAAGAATGATTAATAAATATGAAATGACTATTATCTCTATTCTTAGATATCTTCTTGTATTCCGTCCTATTCGTAGGAATAGCTATTCATGGAACCAACAAAACCTCAATGTATCTGGTGAACTTTTATGAGGCATCTCACTCATCATCTGATGTCAATTGTTCTCATGTGGTGAGGTGCCCTATTTTTATTAGTTGTTTGTGGTCAGCTTGTGAAAGTAGCTTGGGCTTGTTTAGTTGTCAAAAACAAATTTTCATTTTTCATTTCTAGATTTAAAATGACCAAAATATAACCTTATTTTGAATTAATATAGATGTTTTTAAAATAGGGAAATGTGCTGACATTTTTTATTTCATTATATTTTGAAAATAGAAAACAAAAATTATTTTCCAATACTAAACTAGCTGTTACATTTTCTGATACTCAACGATGAGGGGGGTATCTTTTGCATGGAAAATTTGTCAAGCATCAATTTATACTATTGAATATTGATGTATTTGTTTTGATTTTTCTTTTATGTTGGGCATTTCGGCTAAATGCATTGGTTAAATGGTTTTGCAGATATATTTTGGAGGAGAAAGAGCTGGAATTCTACATGAAGAAGATCCAGAGGAAGAAGGGAAAAAAAGGAAAGGGAGCAGGTGTTGCCTAAAGTTTTGTTGCCTAGAAATCGTTTTCATTTTTCTCAATCCCATATCTCATTTCAGGCATTGGACTCTCAAAAGATTTTCAGACGAATTTTTTTGTTTATCTGAATTTTGTTTCTTGTGTTACTGTTCAATGCCTCATTAGAATATATCAGACAACATTGTCTTTTATAGTTTTAATTGTTATTTGAACAAATGGAGTTTTTGTATTTTAATTTGAGTTAGTACTAGTATTTGTATTTTAATTTTGAATATTTTCAAATAATTTTTGTTAATTGAATTTGTATGAAATTTTGAATGGTTTCAATTTATGTATTTGAAAATGTAATTATAGATTTTTATATAGAATTCATGATTAAAAAAAATTAGTATTAAAAGGTTTTTTTTTTTTTTCTAATTATTAGTGAAGGATTCAAATTCGTCACTAATACCCTACTACTAGTGACGAATTTGAATCCTTCACAAAAAACTTACTTTTAGTAACAAATTTCGGATTCGTCAATAATACAATGCTAGTAGTGATGAATTTTTAATTCGTCACTAATACCGCTACTATTAGTGACGAATTTTTAATTCGGCACTAATACCATACTAGTAGTGACAAATTTTTAAGTCGTCACTAATACTCTACTAATAGTGACGAATTTCTAATTTGTCACTAAGAAATTTGTCACTAATACTCTTCTAGTAGTGACGAATTTCTATTTCGTCACTAATACCCCTACTATTAGTGACGAATTTGAGTTGAGCTGTTCTATACTATATAGAGATGGTGTTAGGGTTTTAGTGACGAATTATATCTGTCACTAATATTCCATTATTAGTGACGAAAGTTATATTCATCACTAAAAGTTAGTCGTAACGACATATATAGCAACTATTTGAAAACCGTCACTAATACCTTGATTATTTGTAGTGATTTGTGGGATTTTTGGGAGCAGCTTATTGGTTTGTTGGAGAGAGTAGATTTTTCGATAAATCATTGGTATAGAGAAGGGAACAAAATGGCAGATGCTTTGGCTTGACAAGGTGCTATGGGGAGGAATAGTTTGTTTACAAATAGTAGTCAACTTCCAAGAGTTATCAATGGTTTATATAAACTGGAGAAGATGGGCACGACTTATTTGAGGTATGTTTAGCGGATTTCTTGTTGGTATTGGTTTATGATTATATGAGATGTTGTTTTCTCTTTTCTTTGTTTTGTAGGTACTTGTTTTGTTTTGTTTGGTCTTGTAGCCCTGTTTTGGCTAGATGCTTTTGGGAATTGTAATCTCCCATTGCTTGTCTTCTAACTACAGTATTTATTCGCCAAAAGTGAGTGTTTATCAATAAATAAATGGAGGTGCCGCCCTTCTTTAAAAAAAAAGTATTCAATTTCATATACTTTGTTTGGAAGCCTTTTAATATTTGAACTTAGTTAAAGGTCATTTTAAGAAAAATCATTTTCCATACTCTCCGTTTTACATGAAAAATGTTTTTAAGAGGAAAAATCATACTCTACCGAGTTTCATTTTAAATATCTTATGAGAGTGCATATAGCGTTTCAATGTGTACAACTCAGCTCTTTCAGAAGAACTTTTATTGTACAATTTTTTTTTTTTTTTCATGTAACGGTTTGGCTCAGCCCAATTTAGTGAGTCGGGGAGACTCTGCCCCATAAGGAGAATCGGTTTGGCTCAGCCCAGTAAGTGAGTTGGGGAGACTCTGCCCCGTAAGAAGAACTGGTTTGGCTCAACTCGGTAAGTGAGTTGGGGAGACCAGAGTTCTATATAACAACCCAAAAACAAATAAATACCATAGTTCTATATAACAAACCAAAAACGAATACTGCAACATCCAAATATCCATATCCACATCCAGCATTTAAACCATAACCTAGTACAAATACATCTGTATATATATACCAGTATCTCACAATACCCCAAAAAGAAACCACCAAATACAATCCCAGCCTAGGCCTTGAAACCTGATCTCCAGAAGAACCTGAAAATTTGTTAATCCACTAGGGTGAGACACTTCTCAGTAAGGGTGGAATAAATTATAACAGTGTGTGACAAATGAGTTTTAATATTTATATTTCAAAATAAATTGCTTCTCATGTAACATCAATAACAACTGAGAAAATGTACCATTAATAACATCCCCGACATCTAATATCACACACACATCCAATATGCACAAGTCCATACTTTTTATGCAGGTGAAAGTCCCCAAGGATAGGGAAGATTACCCGCCCATACAAGTAGCTTCCTTCTGCTGACACTCACCTTACTCAATAAGCCCTTAGGTGAAGTATTACCTCGCCACCAGTACACACATCTTTATTATTTTAAAGGCAAAGGTTTCCGAGGATCGGGATGTCTACCCTCCCATACACGTAGCATCCATTTTGCATTGATACCAAGAAACTACCTAGCAGAGTACTCGCCTTTCTCAGCAAGCCCCCGGTGGTATGTTTACCTCGCCGCATGCACACACATGCATTCATAATATGCTATACCATTATTTTTATGTTAAAATTAAATTCACATGCGCACAACACATCCACACAGGAATCACGCAACTTATACTCCGTCTTCCAATGTCCTCACTACGTGGCCCACACAAAGCAACTGCGTACATATCAGTACGTGGCCCATACAAGCACCTACGTACTTCTTATCTACACGTGGCCCACACAGGCACCACTATCCACACAGGGTACATAACATGGCTCACATAGGCACCATTATCCACACAGGATATAACGTGGCCCACACAGGCACCACTACCCACACAGGGTACATAACATGACCCACACAGGCGCCATTATCCTCACAAGATATAACGTGGCCCACATAGGCACCACTCCAGCTTCCGCAACACGTGGCCCACACAGGCACCAATATTCACCAATATCCAATCCCCATGACCTACCCATCGTACATCACTAGAACAAGCTCCTCGGCCTGCCAATGTCCTACCCCATATAAATTACAGTATGACGAGCTCCTCGACCTGCCAATGTCATATCATGATTTATATCTAGGCAATATAACAACCTCCTCATGCCAACGTTATATTGAGATGCATACGAATAACCACACCAGTTAGTTCACACAGATGCATAAATGCATTACCACACAGGCTTCCAACATATTAATACATTCCCACACTAGAGTCAAACATAAAAATTCATTCATCATGTCATAATCATTCTAAACAACCCCTCATGTAAACCCAAATACCACAGTAATTCATATTCAATTTATTAGTAAAATTGTTCCTATGTCACACGAATTTAATATCATATGTAATTATCCCAAATATAAACCTTAAACAAAATCATCATTTTCTAGTACCGAGACGGTTCTAAAAATCATATAGATAAATAATAAATTTCATACGCTTGTAAATAACTTGTTCACCTTAATAAAATACTGATACAATTTTATTCCCCACTACCTGATTCCCTGAATCACGCCTACAAAGCTCCTAAAATTATACCCGCGACGCTCACTCGAACCCTGATTCAATCAAATCAACCCCAATAAAATATTATTTGAACATTTCCTAATTTACAATAATTAAATAATAATTAATTTTTAAATAACCCATTTATCCTAATTTTGGGCTATTTATACAACGACCCCACACGAGAAATCCGCTCCGCTAAACTTGTAGAGAATCATCTCTAGATTCTTGTGGTGGTGTTCGATTGTCAATTTGTCTTAAAATTTAAGAAAAATTGAGGCAAGAATGAGAATTTGGCTTACCCTAGGAGATATGCCCACGTTACTCCTACGACAAATCCATTTCGATAGATATGTCAGTGGCGGAGAATGAAGTCTAGTGGTATTTTCAGATTTTCAATTGGGTAAAAATCTGCTGCGAAATCGTAAAGAGAAGAGGAGGGGAGAACATGAGCTGAGAGAATTTTTTTTTTCTCTTTCTTTCCCTTTCCTTCCTGTTCTGCGTGTGAGAAGAATATATATATTTTTTTCTTCTTTCCTCTTCCTACTTTGTTCCAGTAGGAAACTTAGCCTTTAAGTTTTCCTTTTTTTTTTTTTTTCTTTATTTCCTTTATCCACACTTTAAACTTTTATATATACTTATATATACTTACTTATATATGCTTATATATATATATATATATATATATATATATATATACTTACATATATACTTTTATATATATATATATCCAAAATCCTCAAATTTCTTAATTTAACTAATTTTATTAATAATAATTAATTAATTAATAATAATATTTTTTTAATTAATTAATTAATTTATTATTATTATTATATTTTTTTGGGTCATTACATTCTCCCCTCCTTAAAAGAATTTCGTCCTCGAAATTCGCTAATAAATTATAGAACAACGAATCAGTTTAACATTTAAATCCTCAATTAAAACATCAAACAACCAGCTTATCCCTAAATCAACTTAACCCTCAAGTTCTAATTCTGAGTTTCAGTCTCTCTGCTCAGAAACATCACTGTCAACCGATTTACCGTGGTTTTCTAAAACTGGCCAGATTCAGAAACTCGCCGGAGTCCATCAAGAGATTTCTGCCTCTAAACTACGAAACAAAACTCAAAATCTCCTATCAACATCCTAATCTACCCATTCCAATCCTTATCCTTATTCGTACCTATACTATAGTATTAATCAATTCTAAAGTCTACAGAACCTATAACCTAATGCTCTGATACCACAATGTGACGCCCCAAAACCCGCCAAGTGGGGCCCGGGTGCCACAGGTTCCAATTACCTGCATCTGATACCATAATTAACATGCACGCAACGGAACATAAATAAATAACCTCAAATAAATACCAGAATTCTATATAACAACCCAAAAACGAATACTACAACATCCAAATATCCATATCCACATCCAACATTTTAAACATAATCCAGTACAAATACATCTATATATATACCAGTATCTCACAATACCCCAAAAAGAAACCACCAAATACAATCCCAGCCTAGACCTTCAAACCCGGTCTCCAGAAGAACCTGAAAAATTGTTAATCCACTAAGGTGAGACACTTCTCAGTAAGGGTGGAATAAATTATAACAGTGTGTGATAACTGAGTTTTAATATTTATATTTGAAAATAAATTGCCTCTCATATAACATCAATAACAATTGAGAAAATGTACCATTAATAACATCCCGACACCTAATATCATACACTCATCCAATATGCACAAGTACATAATTTTTATACAGGCAAAAGTCCCCAAGGATAGGGAAGATTACCCGCCCATACAAATAGCTTCCCTCTGATTTGGTACTAAAACTACCTACTAGAGCACTCACCTTACTCAGTAAGCTCTCAGGTGAAGTATTACCTCACCGTGAGTGCACACATATTTATTATTGCAAAGACAAAGGTTTCCGAGGATCGGGATGTCTACCCGCCCATACAAGTAGCATCCCTTTGCACTGATACCAAGAAACTACCTAACAGAGCACTCGCCTTTCTCAGCAAACCCTCGGTGGTATGTTTACCTCGCCGCATGCACACACATGCATTCACAATATGTTCTACCATTATTTTTATGCTATAATTAAATTCAAATGCGCACAACACATCCACACATGAATCATGCAACTTATACTCCGTCTTCCAATGTCCTCAGTATGTGGCCCACACAGAGCAACTGCGTACATATCAGTACGTGGCCCACACAGGCACCACTACCCACACAGGGTACATAACATGGTTTACACAGGCGCCATTATCCACACAGGATATAACGTGGCACATACAAGCACCACTCCAGCCTCTGCAACACGTGGCCCACATAGGCACCACTATTAACCGATATCCAATCCCCATGACCTACCCATCGTACATCACTAGAACAAGTTCCTCGACCTGCCAATGTCCTACCCCATATAAATTACAGTATGACGAGCTCCTCGACCTGCCAACATCATATCATGATTTATATCTAGGCAATATAACAACCTCCTCATGCCAACGTTATATTGAGATGCATACGAATAACCACACCAGTTAGTTCACACAGATGCATCAATGCATTATCCCACAGGTATCCAACATATCAATACATTCCCACACCGGAGTCAAACTTAAAAATTCATTCATCATGTCATAATCATTCTAAACAATCCCTCATGTAAACCCAAATACCCCAGTAATTCATATTCAATTTATTAGGAAAATTGTTCCCATGTCACACGAATTTAATATCATATGTAATTATCCCAAATATAAACCTTAAACAAAATCATCAATTTTTAGTACTCAGACGGTTCTAAAAATCATATAGATAAATAATAAATTTCATACGCTCATAAATAACCGGTTCACCTTAATAAAATACTGATATTATTTTATTCCCCCTTACCTTATTCCCTGAATCACGCCTGCAGGACTCCTAAAATTATACCCGCGATGCTCACCCGAACCCTGATTCAATCAAATCAACTCCAATAAAATATTATTTTCATATTTCCTTATTTACAATAATTAAATAATAATTAATTTCTAAATAACCCATTTAACCTAATTTTGGGCTATTTATACAACGACCCCACAAGAAATTCGCTCCGCTAGACTTGTAGAGAATCATTTCTAGATTCTCATGGTGGTGTTCGATTGTCAATTTGGCTTAAAATTTAAGAAAAATTGAGGTAAGAATGAGAATTTGGCTTACCCCAAGAGATATACCTACCTTACTCCTACGACAAATCCACTTTGGTAGATATGTCGGTGGTGGAGAATGGAGTCTAGCGGTATTTTCGGATTTTCAACTGGGCGAGAATCTGCCACAAAATCGTAGAGAGAAGAGGAATGGAGAACGTGAGCTGAGAGAAATTTTTTCTTTCTTTCTTTCCCTTTCCTTCCTGTTCTGTGCGTGAGAAGAATTTTTTTTTTTTCTTCTTTCCTCTTCCTACTTTGTTCCGGCAAGAAACTTATCCTTTAGGTTTTCCTTTTTTTTTTTTTTTTCTTTCTTTCCTTTATCCACACTTTAAACTTTTATATATACTTATACATATATATATATATATGTACTTATATATACTTACTTATATATACTTATATATATATATATATATATCCAAAATCCTCAAATTTCTTAATTTAAATAATTTTCTTAATAATAATTAATTAATTAATAATAATATTTTTTAATTAAAATTTTTATTTATTATTATTTTTGGGTCGTTACGTTGTGTGTTGTAATTGTGGCATTTTGTACGATTGAAGCAAGGTAAACTCTTCGCCTGAGGGCTTGTTGAATAAGGTGAGTACCCTGATAGGTATCAGTTGTAACTACACTCAGTCAAAATGGGTAAAGCTGCATAAGGTATCAGAGCAAAGGGCGTTACATGTATAGGCGTGTCAACTCTCCAATCCTAGGGAAACTCTTGTTATAAATAATAGTGTATGTGAATTGAATGTATTCTGATTGTGGATATGTTGTGGTGTGATCTGTGATGGTGGATGTACTATGGTAATACATTTGATATATGTGTATGCGGATTTCTGGGTTATGGATGATGATGTGTGTGTGAGTAATGTTTGCAAGTGTTTGTTCAGTTATTGGTGAATAATTAAACTGTTATATTTTGACTACATTAAAACTCATTGGCCACACACTGATGATAATTTATTTCATCCTTACTGAGAAGTGTCTCACCTCATTATTATCAAATATTTTTCAGATACCTTGTGGAGTATAACAGTAATCAGAGTGCGCAGTGGAAGCATGGGAGGGGTTAGAAATAGTAGTTTAGATTAATTATTTAAATTTTTTATTTGTGGTTTATCTTAGAAATTCCTAAGGATGTATTAACTTGATATTAAAAATAATATTGATAGTTTATTTATGTTTTGATGAGTTGGGAACTTCATTGAGATACTCGGATGGATTTATTGTTATATTGGGATATTTTAGTTACTCTTGTAATTATTGTGGAGATCTTCTGCTGTGTATTTATGTTGTATTAGAGATTTATTTAGAATAACACTCTGGACCCCAGTTTTAGGTTCGGGGCGTTACAGGTGGTATCAAAGCTTAAAATATAGATTCTACAGACTTTAGAAGGACTATTACCAGAGTATAAGTATGAATGATGATGAGGATAGGAATGGGTAGATTAGGATACTAGTAGGAATTTTGAGTTTTATTTCACAGCTTGGAGGCGAAAATACCTTGATGGTCTTCTTTGATTTTCTGAAATAGTTGTGGGTTTCAGAAAACCATGGTAAATCCATCGACGGTGATGTTTCTGAGTAGAGAGACAGGAATCTGAAATTAGAACTCGAAGATATGGTTAGCTGATAGTGGGAAAAGTCTTTAAAGGAGAATATTGGTAATTTAGGTGTTGTGATTTGACGGTTTGTGGTTAAGTTGGATCTTTAATGTTTAAATTGAGGATTTGAATGTTAAACCAGCAAATTGTTTTGGAGAAATTCATAAGGAAAAATTTAAGTATTTTAATATGAGAATTACCAATAAACTTGGGCTACCAATCTTAAAGTTAGATATTTATTTAAAGGAAAATCCCATAGTAATGTTAAGTGATTTATTAGCAGATTTTGAGAACGAAATTTTTTTAAGAAAGGGAGAATGTATCCGGGAAAAATTTTTTTTATTATTATTATATTAAATTAATTGAATAAACAAATTAATTGGATAGTATTATAATGGTAATAAAAGCTTATTGGAATAACATATATATATATATATATATATATATATATATATATATATATATATTTATATAATATATATTAATCTTCCTTAGGAAGATTCAACCTAATCTTTCAAATTGAAAGATTTCTCAACCTTCCCAGAGCTCTCTCACGCTCTCAACTCTCTCTCTCTCTCTCTCTCTCTCTCTCTCCCTCATCCGCCTTCCCTTTTCTTTCTCCTCATTTTCTTTCTCGATTCTCGGCCGATTGAATAACGAAAAATACCACTAGGTTCCATTCTTGGCCTCCAATATTTTAACCGGAATAGATTCTTGATTAGGGAGTCACAGGAATTACTCTTGGGATAAGGTAAACCCACACTCTCTCTTTAATTTCTCACCAAACTTCAGCTAAATTGATGATCTGATACCACCACAGGGTCCTGGCTTCGATCCTTAACAAGTTAATCGGAGCAGATTTTAGGTTTAGTCTTCCTAAGCACCACTCCTGGGATGAGGTAAGAGAAATAAATTATGTCAGAAATTTTTATAATTTAATCGATTAAATTGTAATATGAGATTACAATATATACGTTTTTTCTGAATATTTTGGCATATAGAAATTGGATTTTGGATTATTATTATTATTATTATTATTATTATTATTATTATTATTATTATTATTATTATGAGTTAATTAAATTGGTGTTTATAAGCCTAGGGATTTTGTAATAATTGTTATTTTCAAAATTAATTGACTAAATTGTAGAATTTGATTAAATCATATTTTTTTAGGAATATTTTTGAATTTAAATAAATTGCAAGGATTTGATATATGATTTTTCTTGAATTATTTAGGTATATGAAAATGATAGTTTTGGGTTATTATATATATATATATATATATATATATATATATATCTCTGTGTGTGTGTGTGTGTGTGTGTGTGTGTGTGTGTGTGTGTGTATGTTGTAAAGGATTTTTGGAATGAATTAAACGGATGAAAATAAAGGTTTTGGGTATTATGTTATATTTTCGACAGGTAGTTTATTCAAGTATGATTAATACTCAAATCGTGTGGCATGAGATTAATTTTTATATATATATATATATATATATAATAAATTCAATGTGATTGTTGTGGTGTATTTAATTGATATATTAATTGTTGTGGTGTATTTAATTGATATGTTATGGTGTTGTGTTGTCATTCATGTAAATTGCGATATAACGTCGGTAGTGATATGAGGAAGTCGTTATATCGTACTCGATATAAATCGCGATATAACGTTGGCAGTGATATGAGGGGGCCTTTATATCGTCATTTATATAAATGGGGTAAAACGTTAGCAGAGGGATGAGAAATTCATTTTACTGATTTACTATGAACAAGGTCTTGTGTGTTGTAATTATGACATTTTGTGTGATTGAAGCGAGGTAAACTCTTCGCTCGAGGGCTTGCTGAGTAAGGCAAGTGCCCTGATAGGTATCAGTTGTAGCTGTTCTCAGTCGAAATGGGTAAAGTTACATAAGGTATTAGAGCAAAGGGGCATTACATGTATGGGCGTGCAAAGTCCACAATCCTCGGGAAACTCTTGCTATAAATAATAGTGTATGTGAATTGAATGCATCGTGATTGTGGATATGTTGTGGTCTGATCTGTGATGGTGGATGTACAATGGTAATATGTGTGATATATGTGTGATATATGTGTGATACATGTGTATACAAATTTCTGTGTTATGGATGATGATGTATGTGCGAGTAATGTCTCCAAGTGTTTTTTCAATTATTGGTGAATAATTAAACTGTTATACTTCGATTACATTAAAACTCATTGATCACACACTGATGATAATTAATTCGATATTTACTGAGAAGTGTCTCACCCTATTATTATCAAATATTTTTTTCAGATGCCCTGTGGAGTATGAAAGTAATCAGAGTGCGCAGTGGAAGCGTGGGAGGGTTTAGAAATAGTAGTTTAGATTAATTATTTAAATTTGTTATTTGTGGTTTATCTTAGAAATTCCTAAGGATATATTAAGTTGATATTTAAGATATTATTGATATTTTATTTATGTTTTGATGAGTTGGGAACTTCATTGAGATACTAGGATGGATTTATTGCTATGTTGGGATATTTTAGTTACTCTAGTAATTGTTGTGGAGATCTTTCGCTGTGTATTTATGTGGTATCAAAGATTTATTTAGAATATCACTCTGAACCCTAGTTTTACGTTCGGGGCGTTATAGGTGGTATCAGAACTTAGGATATAGATTCTACAGACTTTAGAAGGATTATTAATAGAGTATAGGTATGAATGGTGATGAGGATAGGAACGGGTAGGTTAGGATACTGGTAGGAATTTTGAGTTTTGTTTCGCAACCTGGAGGTAGAAATACTTTGATGGTCTTCTGTGATTTTCTGAAACAATCGCGGGTTTCAAAAACCACGGTAAATTCATCGACAATGATGTTTCCAAGCAGAGAGATGAGAACTTGAAGTTAGAACTCGAAGATTTGGTTAGCTGATATTGGGAAAAGTAATCTTGGTAATTTAAGTGTTGTGATTTGATGGTTTGTGGTCAAGTTGGATGTTTAATGTTTAAATTGAGGATTTGAATGTTAAACTAGTAAATTGTTCGGGAGAAATTCATAAGAGAAAATTTAAGTATTTCAATATGAGGATTACTAATAAACTTGGGCTACCAATCTTAGAGTTAGATATCTATTTCGAGGAAAATCTCATAGTTGTGTTAAGTGATTGATTAACAAATTTCGAGAACAAAATTTTTTTGAGAAGGGGAGAATGTAGTAACCCGAAAATTTTTTATTTATTTATTATTGTATTAAATTAATTGAATAAATAAATTAAGTGAATAGTATTATAATGGTAATAAAAACTTATTGGAATAAGATATATATATATATATATATATAATATTAATATAATATATATTAATCTTCCTTAGGAAGATTCAACCTAGTCTTTCAAATTGAAAGATTTCCCAACCTTCCTCGAACTCTCACACGCTCTTAACTCTCTCTCTCTCTCTCTCTCCCTCTCCCCCCCCCCCCTTTTCCTCTCTTTCTCCTCAATTTCTTCCTCGATTCTCGACTGATTGAAGAATGGAAAATACCATCGGGTTCCATTCTCGGCCACCAACATTTTAACCGAAGTGAATTCATGATTAGGGCATCGTAGGCACCACTCTTGGGATAAGGTAAACCCACTCTCTCTTTTTTAATTTCTCCCCAAACATCAGCTAAATTGACGATCGGACACCACCACGAGGTCTTGACTTCGATCCTTAGCAAGTTAATCAGAGCAGATTCTAGGTTTGGGCTTCCTAGGCACCACTCCTAGGATGAAATAAGGGGAATAAATTATGTCAAGAATTTTTATAATTTAGCGGATTAAATTGAAATATGAGATTATAGCAATTATATATATGTTTTTTCTGAACATTTTGGCTTATGAAAATTTGATTTTGGATTATTATTATTATTATTATTATTATATGAGTTAATTTAATTGGTATTTGTGAGCCTAGGGATTTTATAATAATTGTTATTTTCAAAATTAACTCACTAAATTGTAGTATTTGATTAAATCATATTTTTTTTGGGAATATTTTGGAGTTTAAATAAATTGTAGGGATTTGATATATGATTTTTCCCAAATTATTCAGGTATATGAAAATGATAGTTTTGGGTTATTATATATATATATATATATATATATATATATATATATATATATATATATATAAATGTGTATGTTGTAAAGGATTTTTTGAATGGATTAAACGGATGAAAATAAAGGTTTTGGGTATTATGTTATATTTTCTACTGGTAGTTTATTCAAGTATGATTAATACTCAAATCATGTGTGCTGAGACCTATGAAATAATAGCCATTTAATAATTAAGAGAGAGATGAAAATAGGTGGAACGAAAAGGAAATTCAAAAAGGAAATTAAGCAGGATTCGTCGACGAACCCTCAAGTCTCATCGACGAACTCTCTATTAGGTTCGTCAAGCACCACGTGTCTCGTCGATGGGAAAATACTGAGAAAGGTTATATCAGAGCATGAAGTTCATTGACAAAGGTTATGAGTTCGTCGACGAACTCCTTTCTTGGACTCGTCGACGAGGTGACGTGTCTCGTTGACAAGGTCGCACTTTATAAATAAGCCAAACTCGGGTTTTCAGCGAGAAATCTGCATGCAAAACTCGCTCTCTCTCTCTCTCTCTCTCTCTAAAATCCATCCCTCTCTCCTTCTTTCTAAGATTCAGGCTTTGATTCTCTCTGGTTTGACGATCAGAAGCCATGACATTACTCTTGGGAAGATTCTCTACAATACTGCCGGATCGGAATTTTGATTTGGGGCATTTGGGCACCATCCCAAAATTTAGGTGAGTTGGTTATTTTAAGTTTTATAAGTTATTGGGTATTCCTAAACTGAGGAGAATGTGTTGGAAGGTGTTATACTAGTTTATGTTGATTTGTTGGGAAATGTGAATTTCAGGGTGTTGAGTTAGGAACACACATGGGAGTAAGTTTGTTTTGATTTTTGGGCTTCTCAGTAAACCAGGTAAGGGGATAAATTAAGTCAGCACTTTTCATGAAATTATTTTTTAATATACAATATTTATTTTTGTAGAAATTATAATTTCAGTTCAGATTTTATGTTTAGAATATTATTCATTTGTGTAGCATGAGTACAGATTTTCATGAAAATTATGTTATACCAGAATAATATGATTTTTCCATAATAAGCATGTTACGATTGTTTTTAGAAAATACATGAAAGTAGTATAGAAACTATAGTTTAAAATATTATGTTAAACAGTGCAAAAAATTCATGTTTAGTAAGTTATGATATGGCTGGTGTAGATGTCGTAACTTATATAAGTTATGACATGGCTGGCGTAGATGTTGTGATTTATATATTATGACATCGCCAGCGTAGATGTCGTGATTTACGATCGGCGCAGATGCTATAATTATGTATGATATGTTAGAATCCATGAAAATATGATCATGTCAGATATTACTCATAAATACAAAACATTTATGTAATAGAAATATGAATTGTACTCTATGTTATCAGAACTAGGATGATTTAGTTTAGTATTTTAGAGCACGGTACCATAGCTATACGTATAAGTTCAAGTTTATGTTAGTGCTACCACACATCTTAGATAGAGTGTAGGAGATGGCAGTCGATGTGGCTTCAGTGTAGTGCAGATGTTCTCTCCGTAGTCCGAAATAGGTGGGACAAGCCCATCGTACTTATAGACTTATGTTGACTTAGCGTGGTCGGCCAGCCATTGCTAGGTCCCACCTTCATGATGCATGACCCTATCATGTGGGGGGTAAGTCATGACATCAGCTAGGTATCCATCCTGGGTATTATTTCAGTATTGTATAGTTATAGAAGATGTTTTACATGATTATAGAAATTAGTACGATATTTATTATGATATTTATGATGATATGATGAATTATGTTTTTCTTAAAGTTTATATAGTCAGTTTTTATCATATATGCATATTATGTATAGTTTATGTTTAAGTACGATAATACTCATGTTGCCACATATTGATATTAGTTTATCTCCCTTACTGAGAGGTGTCTCACCACAGCATTACAAACATTTCAGGAAATATAGACAGAAGGGCGGATAGAGCTCCGTAGCAGTAGAGGTTGACCAAACTACCCTGTCAAAAGGGTAAGTAGTTGAGTTAGGGTCAGAATGGTTTTTGGGTTATGACCCTAGGGTACTTTTGGGTCTTTTTGTTGATGATTGTACATATATGACAGGTTTAGTAGAATTCTGGCATTGTGCCCGATGTTGTATGACATGTATGTAATTTATATTTTTCGCTGCTTACGTAAGAGAGATGTATGATAGGTTTATCCCTGGTATCCATGGGTTTGGGTTGATCATGACTATATTAGTTTAGCAGGATATCAAAGTTATTATGTATGTGGTTATGTTGAAAAAAATAATAATATATGGTAAAATAGGCAGGTCGTTACAGTGTGGCATAAGATCAATTTGTTTTTATATATAATAAATTGAATGTGATTGTTGTGGTGTATTTAATTGATATGTTAATTGATGTGGTGTATTTAATTGATATGTTATGGTGTTGTGTCGTTGTTCATGTAAATTGCGATATAACATTGACAATGATATGAGGAAGTCGTTATATCGTACTTGATATAAATCGCGATATAACGTTGGCAGTGATATGAGAAGGTTGTTATATCATTATTTATATAAATGGGGTAAAACGTTGGCAGTGAGATGAGGAGTTTGTTTTATTGATTTACTATGAACAAGGTTTTTTGTGTTGTAACTGTGGCATTTTGTATGATTGAAGTGAGTTAAACTCTCTGTCCGAGAGCTTGCTGAGTAAGGCGAGTGTCCTAGTAGGTATCAGTTGTAGCTGCACTCAATCGAAATAGGCAAAGTTACATAAGGTATCAGAGCAAATGGGCGTTACATGTATGGATGTGTAAACTTCCTAATCCTCAAGAAACTCTCGCTATAAATAATAGTGTGCGTGAATTGAACGCATTGTGATTGTGGATATGTTGTGGTGTGATATGTGATGGTGGATGTACTATGGTAATACGTGTGATATATGTGTATGTGGATTTCTGTGTTATGGATGATGATGTATGTGTGAGTAATGTTTGCAAGTGTTTGTTCAGTTATTGGTGAATAATTAACCTGTTATATTTTGACTACATTAAAACTAATTGGCCACATACTGATGATAATTTATTCCATCCTTAATGAGAAGTGTCTCACCCCATTATTATCAAATATTTTTCAGATATTCTGTGGAGTATGATAGTAATCAGAGTGCGCAACGAAAGTGTGAGAGGGGGTTAGAAATAGTGGTTTAAATTAATTATTTAAATTTTTTATTTGTGCTTTATCTTAGAAATTCCCAAGGATGTATTAACTTGATATTAAAGATATTATTGATATTTTATTTATGTTTTGATGAGTTAGGAACTTCATTGAGATACTGAGATGAATTTATTGTTATATTAGGACATTTTAGTTACTTTGATAATTGTTTTGGAGATCTTCCGCTATGTATTTATGTGGTATCAGAGATTTATTTACAAAAACACTCTACACCCTAGTTTCAGGTTCGGGGCGTTATAGACTCCGCCCTATAAGGAGTATTGTAAACGACATCATTCTACGTGGTTAAGTGAGCAAGGCAGTGGAATCCTTGGATGGTTGGTCCAAGGCGGGGATGTAGGTTGGATTGGCCGAACGTCGATAAAAATACCGCGTCCTCTCTCTCCCTATACTCTTTAATTTCCACACATGTATGTTTGATTATTTATTGTTTTTGATTATATTACATGCATGTATTAAACATTTGTGGAAAATCTGATTGCTTAGAAAGACCCTAGGTTGTGCAATACTGATTATAGTTTAAAAGCAGAACATATTCGACCTAGGAATTTTTAAATACGCAATTCACCCCCTTCTTGGAAATACACCATTCCTATTAATCCTATTATTTATGGCATTCACATCATTATTTGCCTCAACATCGTCCAATATTGGCCTAGTACTTGATGGTGCAACTAGAGTACGAATACCCATTTGATTATTATGGATCATCTACAAAATACACCATTGCTAAATGATGGTCCTTCTAGGAAGGTTCTTGTAATGTCCTTTCCATATCATGTACCTAAAATAGTGCATAACATAATAAAACATGAGCATCTCCTAACAATAAAAATAATTTTAAAAATAAAACTTAATACATTCAAAACAACAATTAGAGAACTTGTAGGATTCTACCTAATTGTTTTAGTCATCCGTGAGGAAATCCTTAAAGCAAAGTTTATCAAGTTGAGATGATTTGGAGTTCTCTCATTAACTAAGTTACCAAAGCCACCTTTTCCAAACAAAGATGTAACGTCCAGAAAATTATATACATGAAAGTGTAAAAAATAAAATATAAATATAAATAAATAAATAAATAAAAATAAAATTATTGATTAAATAATTAATTAAATATTATTAAATTGAATTAGTTAAATAAATAATATTATATATATAAAGTAATATGTATATATATATATATATATATTTGTATATAATAGCAACATAATATAATAGGTTATATATATAAGTGGATCATGAGGAAGCTTCTTTCAGCTTCCGGATTGAAATTGAAATTGAGATTTCAATTGCAAACAGAATCCCCCAAGCCTACTCTCCGTCTCTCTCTCTCTCTCTGCTTTCTCTCTGTTTCCATGCTTTATCTCTTTCTCTCTCTAAGATTTTTTTGGCGAATCGTGCGCGATTAAAGAACGAGAAGTATCCTTGGGTTCCAAATTCGACCATCGACATTTTAACTAGGGTGAATTTATCATTTGAGCGTCGTAGACACTACTCTTGGATAAGGTAAGGAGAATAAATTATGTTAGTTAATTTATAAATTCACCTGGTTAAATCATGGCATATAATTACTGGAATATTGAATATTGATTTTTGAGTAATTTTATGTGTATGAAAATGATGGTTTATTTATTAAAATTGTAGTGATTAAATTAGATTTCTAGAAATATTTTGGAATTAAGTTAAACTGCAGTGATTTGATTAAATTAGATTTTTGGGGATATATTAGAATTAAATTAAATTGCGGGGATTTGATCATATTGGTGTTTTTAAATATATTAGAAATTAAATTTAAATATGGGGAGTGGATCATACCCACGTTTTTTTTTATAGAATTTAACTGGTTAATAGGAGTGTGTGAGCCCAGGAATATTAAGATAATTGTAATTATGGGGTTGAGCTAATCAAACTGAGAAAATGTGATTTTAGGGTGTTAAGCTCCGAACGCCGTGGGCATTGGTTTAAAAATCTTAGCAGGCACTCTCTCAATAAGCAGGTAAGGGAAATAAATTATAATATATATTTTTGGGTAGTTAACTGGTTGACTTAAAGTATGTGAAATTGAGAATACTATACATGGTTTTGGAAAACTATGATATGGATATTTTCCATGTGATTATTATATTATGATTATCAGTCTAAAATTGTGTGGCATGAGGAATGTGATTGATACTGAAATATATGATTTGCATTGAGAATTAATGTTATGAAAAGCATAGATATGATTTTATACAGTAATGAAATTATGAGATATACAGATATGATAATATGAGATATACTGATATGTTTTATATAGATATGATGATATGAGAAATATATATATATATATATATATATATGTTTATACGGAAATGATGATACGTAATATACACAGATGTATTTATATAGAAATAATGATATGTGATATACACAGAGATGTTTTATACATAAATGATGAAATGATATATATATATGATGAGAATTATACAGATATGATGAGATATCTAGACATGATGAAAAATGAATACAGAAATGTGGAAATGAGAACCCAGAAGGACCAAAGATATACATAGGGCACGGTACTGTTGTAGCATATGTGTTAGTGCAACCACACGTCTTGGATAGAGTGTGGCAGAGACAACCAATTAGGCTTGTGAAGAGTAGAGTTACCTCTTGAGGTCCAGACCAGGATTGGGTAGGCCAATCATACTACAGACACGTTTAGTTTTAATCTAACCTGGTAGGCCATCAACTGTTAGGTCCCACTTTCAGGCCGCACAACCTTGTCATTTGGGGTGAATACATGACTGTCGCGACATCTCGGGAGCGCGTGTGCCTCGGGCGGCGAAATAAAAAATGATTTAATTTTCAAGGAAAATTCATAGAATGTCGGAGTCGCCACTAACCTTTTAGTGTGGTTAGAACACTTGATTACTACCCCGTTAGGGGTAGAATGGGTCTATGTTATCAGAGTTAGGCTCGGGAGTTCGGTTACATGAGGGGAAGGTACAAGCACCCCCTACGCGCCCGTTCTTACGAACGGTACCTAATTAATTTAAAATTATCCCTAAGTTAATCTAATAAGTCTTTAAATTACTCCTTTTTATGAATTTATAAATATAAATAAATAAATAAATAAATAAATAAATATAATATAATATATATACATATATTCCCTCAGAGCTTAAAGTACGTGATGCCTGAAGGCTCATACCCCCGCAATAAAATCATAGGGATTAAAAAAATCAAAAATATTTAATAACAAAAATATAATTAAAAATAAAATAAAATAATAATAATCATTATAATAATGAACATAATAATAATAATAATAATAAATAACAATGGTAATAATAATAATAATAATAATAATAATAATAATATTAATATTAATATTAATAGTAGTAATCCCATAATGACAATAATAAATAATATTAATAGTAACAATATGCACATATTAACAATAAATACATATTCTGAATATCATAATGGTAACGTAATAATTTCACACATGATAATACACTATAAATAAAAGGTAATAATAATAATCTTCCTAATGGTACATACTCCTAATATCCTATAAATACCTTTACACCCATATGGAAATAATTAATAAAAGAAATAAACCAAATTTAAAACTTAAAACATGGAAACCAACGCAAAGGTAAGAAATAATGAAATTATGGAAACAAGGTATTGCTGAAAATAATATATACCAATACAACATGGTTGCCAAAATTAATATACACCCTAAATATACAAGTATTAAACATAAAATGGGTACAATAATAACAAAAATCCTACATACACACAATAATGAACACAACCTATTTAGATAAACACGACCATGACCTTAAATGTTAATCACATGCTTAAATATGACCTAAAAAAAAAAACCTTAAATATTAAACGTATAACATGAATATGGCACACTCGATAATATTTGACAATCAAAACTTATTACATTTAAATATCAAACAATAGAACTCTTACCTCCCCAGTAAAACAAAATCCTACAATAATGAGAATGAATCGGTTAGTATTTAAAATAATTACCACAAAAAACCTAAACAAATATCACAACAATAAAATGAAACCATAAACACTATTAAAATTTTAACGTATATATAATAAAAAGCCTAGGTGCGAACATTAATAAATAATATATTAATATACATACCCATACAATGAAGTCTTAAACTTTAAATATTAAAAAAAATCAAAATAAAAAAAAAGAAACAGAAAAATAAATAAGTAAATAAATAAATAAATAAAAATAAATAAAAATAAAATAAAATACACGTGCACGTGTGTATTGTGTATGTTGTGTGTGTGCACTGTGTGGGTAAATGTGTGTGTAAAAGTGTGTGTAAACAGTGTGTGTTTTGCAGAGGGAAGCAGGGGACTCGCCGTGGGGGCTTAGAGGGGACTGCTGCAACTGGAGTTGATGGTAGCAGAGAACTCCAACCGTGCTGCTGGAGATGGTGTCTTCTCGGTTGGACTGTATGGAGGAGGAGAGCTAGTTGCAATGGCGGTTGGCCGAAGGTTGAAGCTATTGTTGCTGCGACAGGGGGTGCCCGTGTTGCTGCGTTTGCTCTCGGGTGGATTGTTGGCTGATGCACGGGTTCCAGAGGTGGCTGGAGGATCTGCAGCTGGTCGAGGCAGTGGCTCAGTTTGCTGGTGTGGTTGCCGGCAAGTTGGTTGAGAACGTGAGCAAGAAGAAAGGGGGGCACTCGGATAGCTGCTGTGCACGGCTGTGGGGCTGCTGCAGGTGTAGACTGGAGTGGCCGTGACCAGCAAAGGCGAGTGAGAAAACGAGAGGCGAGGATGGGGATTCCAGGGGGCTGCTGCTATGGCTGGGAAAGAAAGAAAACGAGAGGGAGGTTGCTGGTGAAGTGAGATGGAGAGGAGAATGAGAGAATATGGTCTCCGGGAAGAAGAAGAGAAGAAAAAAATTCTTTTCTTTTTGCTTGGCTGTGCTGCTCTCCCTTTTGGCTCCGTGCCTCATTGGCCTTATATAAAAAAAAATTGAAACCCTAAAACAAAACTTCCCTTTTTTGAATTTATTTTTATTATTTTTTTTTATGCTTTTATTGTTATGGTAATAATGAAAATGGAAATAGTAATAATAATTATTATTATAGTAATAATATAAGGATAATAAGGTAATAATAATAATAATAATACTACTAATAGTAAATAATAATAAATAATTATAGTAAAAAATAAAAATGAAGATACTATCGATAAAATAATAATAATAATAATATTAATAAAAATAAAGTAATAATACTAATATTAAAAGTAATAAATAATAATAATAATAATAATAACATCACCAAAAATAATATATACTAATGCTAATAATAATAATATATCAAAAACAATAAAATAAATGAAAAATAAAAATAATTATAGTAAAGAAAAAATAAAATAAAAATAATAAAAGTACTAGTAATAATAATAAAAATGAAAAATAATAATAATAATGATAATAAAAATACTAGAAAAATAATAGTAAAGTACTAATAATATAGGAAAATAATAATAATAATAATAATAATAATAATAATAATAATAATAAGGTAATAATAATAATAATGAAAATAATAAGAGGGGACCCCGTGTTCTATTTGGCTATGGCAAAAATAAGGTGTCTACAGCATGACGATGTGACATGAATATCCTTAAGATAATTTCTCATTACAGACACGATAATTTTATATTACAATATGATGAACAACCATGAGTTACAGACGTGTTGTGCTATATGCTGGTGGACACCCATGGGCTAGAATATGAATATGAGAAATGAAATGAAAAACGAACAACTATGAGTTACAGACACGTAGTGTTGTATATTGGCGGATACTCATGAGCTAGAACTTGAATAGGAGAAATGAAAACTTATGAAACTATGTCTATATATATATATATATATATATATATGATTATGAGTACAAATCTATATGTTTTTCTTAGTTGATATAATTATTTAAATGAATGTGTTTTGATATACCAAAACTCATGTTGCCACACACTGTCAATAATTTATTTTGTCTTACTGAGAGGTGTCTCACCCAGAATTTAAACATTTTAGGAAATCAGGACAAGCAAGTGGAGCGAGCTCTGAGATAGTGGAGATATAGTACCTTAGTATTCAGGGTAAGTTTTTTAGAGTGTGGAATATGTTTAGTGTAGCCCTAAAGTATTTTATGGGTTTTTGGCGATGTATATGTATATGTGTGTAGGTTATAGCACTCTAGTATTGTATATGGGATTCAGACACTTTATGTATTCCGCTGCATGGATAGTGTGTTTTGATGGATAGATTTCCTAGTACCCCACTTCGGTTCAGGTCATGTTGTTATATGGTATCAAAAATGTTTGTTAGATGATCGAATATTATTTTTTATTATTGTATTAAAAATACTAGGTTGTTAGGTTCTATAAACTTTAGCAAACAGCGGATAACAATACTAGAGTATAAGAATGAATTTTGATATGGATAAGAGATGGGTAGACTATGATTATAGTAATCATTGTTGGAGGTTAATATTGGTGTTTAGGATTCTTTCTCACAGCCTAGAGGCAGGAAATTTTGTGGTGGTTTCTGTGATTTTCTTGAGGTGACGATTTCAAAAAAAGTCATAGTAAACTATCGTCGATTCTTGTTTTTGAGTGGTAAGACTGAATCTTAAATTGGGAAATATGAGGACGTTAAGATGAATGGTCATAGGAGAATATCTTATGGATCTTAGTTAGACAAGTGTATTAATCGTGTTATGATGATAGAATTCTAAGACCGTTTTGTGCCAATTTCAGGGATGGACCCTGGGAACAACAATATGAATGCTAGTGGTGATGAAGCAAGCCTTTCTAATTTGGGTGGCGGAGATTTCGATGCAGTGCTTTGTAGTGTCATCCAGCAAGCGATGGCAGAAAGGGCCAAGAATTCAATGGAATGGGGCTGCACGATTGAACAATTTACACGTATGAATCCCTCGTCATTCTACGGAGGGGCCCACCCATTTGTGGCTTAGGACTGGGTCTAGGAGATTGAGGAGAAGTTGGTAGTTTTCCCTTGTACCGATGAGCTGAAGGTTCTATTTACTATGTTTACGTTGATAGGAGAGGCTAAATGCTGGTGAAGATCAGCGAGATTCCTAGAGGAGTAGAGGCCTGTGCCTATAGCCATGACCTGGAGCTGCTTCAAGGAGATATTCTTCGAGCGGAATTTCCCCGCTACTACTAGAGTGAAAAAGCAGCAAAATTCTTGAATTTAACCCAAGGATACCTAATGGTACAACAATATGCTACTAAATTCATCGCGCTGTCCCTTTTTGCCCCATACATGGTGCTAGACGAGGAAAAGAAGGCGAGGAAGTTTGTGAGCGGCCTGAGGTAAGGAATATATGTGAGCGGGTAGTGGCTTTTCAGGTTCATACTTTTTCAGAGTTAGTAAATAAAGCCACAATTATAGAGACTAGCCTATAGAGAGGTGCTGGGGGACAGAGCCAGAGGAAGAGGCCCAAGCCTCCAGATTTTCAAGCAGGTACTAGTCAGGGGCCTTGGAGGAGGCACGGTGATAGAGGAGGTCAGAGACAGGGGATGGGAGACCGAGCCATATAGGGCAGACCGTTGCACCCTCCTTGTCCCAAGTGCCACAGGAGACATCTAGGAGAATGTCGGGTTAGAGAGGTGATTTGTTATCGATGCAGTCGACCTGGACACACAACATGAGACAGTCATGCACCACTGGGCAATGTGCCTACCCCTAGACCGTACAGAGGAGATAACCAGACACCTCGAGGCGGTTAGTAGAGGAATACCGCCTCGGCACGAGTCTATGCTTTGACACTAGGAGATGTTGAGGCGAAAAATGATGTAGTGACAAGTATTATTTCAATTTTATCATATAAAACTATTTTTTTATTTTATTCAAGGGCAACTCACTCCTTCATAGCTCGGGAGTTTATCAAGTTCTATGGAATAGAAATTCAACCATTAGATGTCAGTTTATCAATGATTACGTCGACCGAGACTGTAGTGTTGTGTAGGAAGGTACTTAGAGACTATCCAATCTATATTCAAGGGAGGTCTTTTCTAGTTAATTTGGTAGTCCTAAAAATGTATGGTTTCAAGGTAATTCTAGGGATGGACTAGCTAGATACCAACTATGCCAGTATTGACTGCTTAAAAAAAAGAGGTAGTATTCAAATCTCAAGGAGAACAGGAGTATAGATTTGTGGGGACATGCGTGCACACCCCACCACAGATATTATCAGCCATTCAGGCGAGGAGGTTGCTATTGGAGAGATTCCAGGGATACTTCGCCTGTGTAAAGAAAGTGTCAGAAGGGGAACTAAAGTTGAAAGATATTCCAATAGTGAGGGATTTTCCTGATGTGTTTCTAAAGGATTCGACGGGGCTGCCTCCTGATTGTGAGGTAGAGTTTGCTATTGAATTGTCTCCGAAAATAGTGTTGATTTCTAAAGCACCGTACAGAATGGCGCTGGTGGAGTTAAAAGAGTTGAAAGAACAATTACAGGAATTGTTAGACAAAAGGATTATCAGGCCTAGTGTGCCACCCTGGGGAGCACGGGTATTGTTTGTGAAAAAGAGAGATGGGTCGATGAGAATGTGAATCGACTACAGAGAAATTAATAAAGTGACAATTAAGAATAAATACCTGTGTAGAGACCCGAAAAATAGAAATGATAAGAAAAATAGAAGAAAAAAGGAAAATGGCTTGGTAAGGAGAAAACTTGGTAAGTGTGGTAAATGTTGGTATTTGATTTATTAAATGAAGAAATGGGTTTAGAGATATTTAAATGGTTATAATTGTGGGATTAAAGTTGATTGAATTGGGAAAAAATGTAAATTTCAGAGTTTTGGTGCGGACACTGCAGGCACGAGTTTAGGGTCCCTGCGGGTGTTTCCTCAAGGAATGAGGCAAGAATAATAGATAGTTGGTTGTTTTATGTTTCATTAATTAAATTGAGTGTGTGGGTTTGGGAAAATGTGAATATGATATTATTCTGGGGAATACATAATTTCAGGATTTTTAAGTTCTGAATGCTGCGAGCATGCGTATAGAATTTTAGTAGGCCTCTCGATAATCAGGTAAGGGAAATAAGTTAAGCCAGTTAATTTCGGGAGTTTTATCAATTAAAATATAATATGTGTTTATAGGATTTGAATTTTACATCTGTTATATGTTTATGAAAATTCAGGAATTTGGGTTATAGAAAAGTTTTATAAGTGATATATATTATATCCAGATAGCTGGAAAATACATATTTTCCTATACAATTTATAGTATAATAATTTCATTTAAAATTGTGTTATGATAAATATCAGATATAGTACAGAGATTCAATACAAAGTTTTATACTGTTTTTATAGAACCATGATTATATACAACTTTTATAGAACTCTGATTTACAGCTATTATAGAACCATGATATACAGTTATTACAGAGCTATGATTTAGTTATTACAGAATCATGGTATTATAGTTTATACAGAATCATTGTTGATTACACGCTTAAATTGTGTAATTAGGTGTCTTAATTCATGCATTACGAATTATATTTTTAATTAAATGCTTAATTATGCTTAATATTTTAACATTGTGCCTCATTCATAATATTTGGGTTTTATTGAATAATCTACGAATTTTTGGTATTTTATCGCAGGACAATTATTGGAAGCTAAAATCAACACTATTTTGTATTCTGGGCGTAACTTTCTCGTCTGAGCTCCGATTGAAATGATTCAAAATTTTAGGGAAAGCTGAGGAAGAGCTCTATGACTTTTGTGTTTTGAGATTTAATAAAAATGGGCTCTAGGATGGTCAAACTAGGGCATGTTTGCTGAAAACTAAAAAGAAGAAGAAAAAAAAAAAAAAAAAAACAAGAAAAGGAAAGAAAAGAAAAAAAAAATTGAATTACCTTGATTTGACTAGGCCATGTGGCCAAGTCTTTTTTGTTGGTGCGCTAGGTAGGGCTGGGGCTCCTCCTCTGTATAATTTTTTTTTCACTCTCCCTTTCCCAACCAACTCCCTCTCTCTGCACTTCTCCCTTTCAATCTCCCTTTTCTTCTCTCTCCCTTTCGGCTCACTCTTCCTCCTAGCCCTTCTTTCTCATGCACCCTCTCCCTCTCTTCCCTGCTCTCTTTTTTCTCTTCCTTTCTTTTCTCCCTCTTGACTTCTCCTCCTTCTCTTCATTCTTCCCTTCACTCACTCTTCTCTCCTTCTCGGTTTTACTCTCTACTGCTTCCTCTCTTGTAGCTGTTGTGGCTGCCCTTTATTCTTGCTAAGTTGTTGTGTGTCACCACTGCTAGCCCACGAACATGACAACTTGTTGTTGTGTTGGATCTACACCAATCCGAGAGGACCCCTGTGAGCCGTTGCTGCTGCTGTGCTAAGAATACCACTTGCGCTGCCCTCCATTGCTGCCACTTAGCCTCTTGCATGCTGTTGCGGCTACCATCCAAGCCAATTTGAGATCTTCCTCACACGGCTGCACCTCCAGCAATCTCTCTATGGGCCAGCCATCTTCTTTTCTCTATCTCTCTTTCTTTATCTTTTTATTCTTGCAATTAAATGTCATGTTGAATATTGTTAATTTTTTTTAGTTGAATTTGAGCTAAAGTTTTAAACTTTTGAATCTTGTTGGGTTACTATTGATTAAGTTTATTTTTTTTTCTCCTCTTAATTAATATTTGTATTCGATTCAATTTTTTCTTGAGTTAATTTTTATTTGATTAAAGTTCCGTTTAATTTCTTGAAAGAAAAATAAAGAATAAAATAGAAAAAGAAAAAAAATAATCTTCTTTAGGATTCAAATATGTTATCTTCTTTAATAAATTAAATTTTTTTGAGTTATATCTAATTTGAGTTTAGTTAATTAAAGTCTAAATTTTTATTGTGTTTAGTTTATTGTTTAGTTGTTAAAGCTTTAGTTTTGGTTCAAGTTCTTGTTTTTGTTAAAGTTTTAATTTTGGTTTAAGTTCTTGATTGTGTTAAAATTTTGGTTTTTGTTCAAGTTTGTGTTTAATTGAGTTTTTTTTTTTTAATTGCACACTTAAGCTACGTAGGAAAGTTATCGTCCTTAGGTTTTCCTTATCTGAAGTTCAACATAGATTTTAATTCTTACCTGGTTAATTAAATATAGGGTCGTTTCTTGTTGTAATTTAATTTAGTGTGTGTTAGGATTTAGAATTTAAATTGTGCGTTCTTTTAATTCGTAAAAAAAAATAAAATTTCAACCAATCCTAGAAAACCCGAATCTGAATCGTGTTGAGTAAAAGTTTTGTTTATTATTTTATGATTGGAATTAGGTAAAATTTGGAATTAAACTGCATTCCCTGAGGAGACGATCTGACTCTTGGGCTAAATATTACATGACTGAACTCCTATACTTGGGATAGCTTCCGAACTGCTCATTTTTCGAGTGAGTCAAGCTTTTAATACTGTTGCTGTGGAGCACCGTTGGTGAATTCCTGTTGTTTGAATTGATGTTTGATGCCTTGGGTTTGATATATTTTGAATAGACTGTCCAAAATTTCACTTAACACCAGTAGTGACACACGGAGCACAAAATCTGATTGTTATCCTGTTACTTTTACGAGTGATTCTGAAATTGATTTGAATAATCTGTTTGGAAAATTCTTTGAGGAAGTTATGCCACACCTGCACCATGTACACTTCAGGATTTTCTACAACCTATATGCACACCTACACCTTCCTGCATTGTGTTACCACAAGATGTACCGAACTTCACAATTAAGCATGGCATGTTATCTATGATACCCCAGTTTCACAGGATGAATTCTGAGAGTCCATACCAACACTTGATAGATTTTGAGTTGGTCTGCACCACTTTCATTAATAGGGCCCCAACTGATGAGTATATCAAACTTTGCATGTTTCCTTTTTATTTGAAAGGTAAGGCAAAAATATGTTTTAATTCTCTGCAACCTAACTCTATTACTAGCTGGGCTAAAATGTAGTGTGATTCTTATATAAGTTCTTTCCTTTTCAGAGAACTCAGTGCCTATAGGAGCATATCAGTTAGTGATGCAGAGAGGTGACGAGACGTTCCAAGTTTACTGGGAGAGATTCAAGGACCTGATGAACATATGTCCACATCATGGATTCGAATCTTGGAGGTTAGTGAATTATTTATATACTACACTTACCCCTGAATGTAAACAATTTGTCCAAACTATGTGCAATGGGGAGTTCTTCAACAAGGAGCCGGATGAGGCTCTATCATTATTTGATTATTTAGAAAAAATTTCCCAAAAATGGAACACACGATATGATCGGGAACCAATGGTAGTAGAACCTCTCAGAGCGATCAGTGATGGAGGTAGATATGAGGTCAAAGAGAAAACTAGTCTGCAGGCTTTTATTGCTGCATTGTCTAAGAAACTAGGGGTTATGGAATCAGAGAAAGTCAAAGCAGCGAAATCAGTGGAGGAATGCTCTATCTATGAGACCTAAGACCATAGAATTCAGGATTGTCCATTGCTACCAGTATGGTAGGAAAGTAGATATAATCGGGTGCAATCAGCGAATTGGGTCAACAAATCTCAAAATTAGCCATTCTCAAACACTTATACTCTTGGATGGAGAAATCACCCAAACCTCTCATAGAGGAATGATTAGTCTAGTCCATCATCCTCATAGTATCATCAAGTTCCTCAATCTTATGCACCACCTCCGCAGCCGCTATATCATCCAGCTACAACCTCTCCACAGCAATTGCAATATCAGCAGCAACAAATCTCTCAGAGCTACGCACCATCAAAATTCCAATCGAATTTAGCTCCTATTCTGTCAAAGAAACCTTCTAATGATGGCATGTCACAAATAGCGAACACTCTTTAGCAATTCATGCAGAACAACAATCAGACCATGAATAAGCTATGAGGCACTATTAATAAGTTGAGTATACAGGTGAATGCTTTAGAAAAAGGGAAATTTCCAGCACAGCCTTAGCCTAATCCCCAGGTATATCAATAGCAACAGCAACTAGTATATAATGTTTTAGGGGATGCTTTTGAGTCAGCTAAGGTCGTCATTACTTTAAGGAGCAGAAAAGAAGTTTCCTTGCTTGAAATGCCTATTGATCAACAAACAGTTGCTCCAGCACCTGAAGTGGCAACTGAGACAGACGAGGGAAAAGAAAAATCTAATGAAGCGGACTCAGATTCAAAGAAGTTAGATAATAAGAAGGATGAGACTGTTAAGGAGTATCAACCTGTGGTACCCTATCCTTAGAGGTTGACATCTGGTTAGAAGAATAAGTATCACACTGAGATTCAAGAAATCTTTAAATAGGTGAAGATCAACATTCCACTTCTGGATGTCATACAACAAGTTCTTGCATACACAAAATTTCTGAAGGATCTGTGCACAATAAAAAGGAAATTGAATGTGAAAAAGAAAGCTTTCTTGACCAAGCAAGTTAGTGTGTTGATATTGAGTCAGACTCCTCAGAAAGTCAGAGACCTTGGTTCTCCCACTATTTCTATCATGATTGGTGAATCTCTTTGTTGAACTTATAGGTCACGCCCGATTTTGATTATGAAAAATACTCATTATATATCTAATGAGTGCTTGAGATTATGTGCAGGAACCAAAATTGTCAAGATCATAATGCATATGCACATGGAGCAAATGAAGATTGAAGATCAATTTATATTCAGTGTTGTAATATATATCTCTTTTGCAAAATTGGCCTGTAATAGTTAATTAGGGTCTTTGGTTTGTAATAAGCACACACATCACATGAATGATCTATTACGTAAGCTCAAACCAAGTATAACTAAAATGACCTTAGGGGTTACCCTTCGGTCGATTGACACTGGATTTTTTTGGTGTCTTCAAAAGGACTCAGAAATGACCTTAGAACACTCACCTGTGCATTTATTTGAGATAGGCACTTGAATAGAGTGTTTGTGAATCAAAACAGGACCGAAATGCACACTTTGTTCACCTTTGGTCGACCGACTTAGGTAGTTCATTTTGCCCCGGTCGACCGAACCGGTCTAGGTCAACCAGTTGACTATAGCCCAGTCGACCGAATCAGGTTAGTTCAAAAACACCCGGTCTACCGAACCTCCTAGAAGTCAAACATTTGACTACCTGGTCGACCGAGGCAAAATTACATACCAACTACTTGGTCGACCGAGGGTCATCGGGAGAAATCCCAATGGTCTGGTTGACCGAGAGGCTTAGTTCATTTTCCCCTAGTCGACCGAAACGCCGAATTGAAAAATTCACCTTCCCCTAGTCGATTGACCGAATAGTTCAAAAAATGGCCCGGTCGACCAAACCATATGAACTTCGGTCGACCAAAATGGTTCTGGTCGATCGGACCTCTCGGGTTGCCCTGATTTTTTTATGGTGGTTAAAATATTTTAAACAGGGTTAAAATAGCTAATACATCATTAAAATTTTCTAATTATCCCGACTATGTCCCCAAAGGTTATATTTCATAGGGTGTCTATATATACTCCTTCATTTGGGAAAATTAGAGGGGATTAGCAAGTTTGATTAGGGAAAATTCTTTAAAAATCCAAAAACCTATAATACTCATTTTTGAGCTTTCTACACTCATACTTACCTTCTCATATTGATTAAACTCTCTGTAAGTTGATTGAGTATTAGTCTCAATAGGTTTGCTCTCCCACTATTGATTGATTGATTCGATTTTTACAAAAGCTAAACCTAAGTGTTCTTATGGGGCTTTTGAGTATTGCATTTGTGTTGCAATATCTTAGGAAGCTTGTATTTCTCTTTGGGTTGCAAAATCGTTTTCAACACATACTCAAATATCTTGTGTGATTTGTATTGACATATTTGTGAAAAGATATTTTGTGTTTGTGATATTAATACTTGTTGCAATATTCATTGACCTACATATCATTTGCTGAAAACAAAGATTGAATATCTTTTGCAAACCAAGCATATACATTATTTGATATTTACATGCTTGAGACTTCCTGCTGATTGAAATATTTGAGACTTGATATCTTTGTGTGAACTTATTGATTGAACATCTTGTGATACAAAGATTGTAGTGTTCGCACTCTCATGCATTGATTACAATGAATAGTAAATCAATTTGAGAGTAGACATCTTAGACCATACTGAGCTTACATATTAAATCATATTGTGGTGTATGTGATTGCTTGTATTTGGGTACATATATGCTTTACACGAAAGCACAATCACTGTACCATTTCATTGATTGAGTGAATCTGTTGTATTTCCAGGCACGGGCCTAAAGAGGGAGACTAGCCCTGGAATAGTCCTGGACTGGTTTAGACCCGGTTAGCTAGGTGCGCCATCCTGGTAAGGCGTGTAGGTTGAGGTCAGCCCTGCTAATTGACTTAGTTAAGGTTGAGGTCAACCCTGTGGTAATTGATCTGGTTGTAATCGGTGCCGCTGCACCCTTAAGTGAGCTTTTAGTGGAATCCTCAGGCTTGTGAGCTAGAGGCAGGGACGTAGGCACAGTTGGCCAAGCCCCGATAACATATCGTGTGTCTGTTTACATTTTCGCAATTTATATTTACTACACGTATATGTTATGGTATGAATGTTGCGCATGATTTAAATTCCTCATATTTTATTTATCGACACATTTGAAATCGTGTAGAAAGACCCTAGGTTACAAAATTGTATTGACGTTTGACTTAACTTAGGAGAAAAGTTCAAATTTCCAATTCACCCCCTCTCCCCTCTTGGGAATACACCAATTCTAACACTCGTATCGAGAGAGCTTTACTTGATTTGGGGAGTAGTGTGAACTTGTTCCCATATTCATATATGAGCAGTTGGCAGATAGATCCGTAAAAGCTCCACGAGGCGTTATTAAGGATGTATTGGTTCAAGTTGAAAAATTTTACCACCCTATGGACTTCGTTGTTCTGGACATATAGCAACTTGTCTCCACCATATATCAGGTCCCTGTTATTCTTTGGCAACCATTCCTTACAACTTCTAATGCTTTGATTAATTGTCGAAGTGGAGTACTTAAGCTCACGTTCGGAAATATGACATTGGAAATGAATGTGTTCAATGCTCACATGATGTCAAGTGGGTGCGATGATGCAGAAACACATCCAATTGATGTAATAGATGATTTGGATATTTCAGAGCTATTGGTAGTACTTGATGTTGATGACGCATTTGAAAACGACTCTTTTGAACAGCTTGAAGTATTCAATAAAAAAAAGCTAGAATCAGAGGGGCTATTTCTGGAGATAGATGGTTGCCCTCACTTGTTGGATGCAAGTTCCACGAGTAGTTGGCATAAGCCAACGTTTGAGGCTATTGACCTGCCTAAAATTATGAAGTCATCAGAAGAAGAAATTCCAACACTTGAGCTGAAACCATTGCCTGAAGAGCTGAGGTATGTTTTCTTGCGTCCACCAGAAGGAACTTTCCTTGTGGTAATTTCTTCTCACCTTACTCTTAAACAAGAACTGAGTTATTGTAGGTACTAAGGAAGCATCGAGGAGCGATAGGATAGACCATTGCAGACATCAAGGGTATTGGCCCTTCAATTTGTACTTACAAAATCTTCCTGGAAGGAGATGCTAAACCAGTTTGTGATGTGCAATGGAGGTTGTATCCAATCACGAAGGAGGTGGTAAAGAACAAAGTGTCGAAATTATTAGCTGCCGACATCATCTATCCGATCTCTGACACCAAATGGGTAAGCCTAACACAGGTAGTTCGAAAATAATCTAGTTTAACTGTCATTGAAAATGCTAATGGAGAGTTGATCCCATCTAGGAAAGTAATGGGTTGGAGAATGTGCACTGATTATTGTAAATTGAATTTGATTAGCCGAAAAGATCACTTCCTGTTATCCTTCCTAAATCAGATATTCGAAAAAGTAGCTGGTAATTCCTTTTACTGTTTCTTGGATGGATTTTCTGGTTATTATCAAATTGTTGTAGCACCTGCGGATCAAGAGAAGACTACCTTCACTTGTCCCTTCGGTACTTTCGCCTTTCTTAGAATGCCATTCGATATATGCAATGCACCTGTTACTTTCTAGCGTTGCATGATGAGTATTTTCTCTGATATGTTAGATAATATGTGTGAAATTTTCACGGATGATTTTTCTGTGTTTGATAAGTCTTTTGATATTTGTTTGAAAAATTTGACTGCTATTTTGAAAAGATGTGAGGAAAAGAATTTGATTTTGAATTGGGAAAAATGTCAATTTATAGTAAGTAGTGGTTTAGTACTTGGTCATTTGGTTTCTGAGCATGGTATAGAGGTTGACAGGGCCAAGATAGTGCTGATTTCCTAGTTACTTGTCCTTAAGATAGTTGGGGATATCCATTCCTTCCTTGGTCATGCCGACTTCTATAGGTGTTTCATTTAGGCTTTTAGTAGTATTGCTAAACCATTGTGTACTTTATTACAAAATGAGACTAAATTCTTGAGGACTGATGAATGTTAACAGGATTTTGAAACACTGAAGAAACATTTGACTATTGCACCTATCATACAACCTCCTCGGTGGGACTTGCCATTTGAAATCATGACTGATGCTAGTGACTAAGCCCTTGGTGCTGTTCTGGGTCAAAGAATTGATAACAAGTCGTTTGTCATTTATTATGCGAGTTGAACTTTGAATGATGCTCAAAAAAATTATACCACCACTGAGAAGGAATTGTTAGCTGTTGTATTTGCCTTAGAAAAATTTTGTTCCTATGTCATTGGATCACTATCATTATTTTTACTCATCAGTATGCTTTGAAATATTTGTTAGCAAAAAAGGATGCTAAACCCAGATTAATTAGATGGATTCTACTTCTTCAGGAATTTGACATCACCATTCGATATAAAAATGGAGTGGAAAATGTTGTAGCTGACCATCTCTCTTATTTGCAGCTACCTGATGTGTCTGTAACTTCTTCTCTTTTAAATGATGATTTTCCCGATGAGCGTCATTTTGCAGTGTCACGCACTCCATGGTTTGTTGATATTGTGAACTACCTTGTCACCGACCGAATGCCAAAACATTGGTTAACTCAGGATAAGCGTAAGTTCCTTGCGGAGGTACAACATTACTATTTTGACAATCCATACCTGTTTAAATATTGCTCTGATTAGTTGGTTTGTAGATGTGTTTTTGATGATGAATTCACTTCTGTGATGCATTTTTGTCATAGTGGAGAATGTGGAGGTCACTTTGCTGCAAAGAAAACCATTTCAAAAGTTTTGCAAAGTGGACTCCATTGGCCTACTATGTTCAAAGATGTTGAGAATTTTTGAAAAACTTGTGAGGCATGTAAGAAACTAGGAAAAATCACAGCAAAAAATGAAATGCCTATGTCTCCTATTTTGACTCTTGAAATCTTTGAATGTTCGGGAATTGACTTTATGGGACCTTTCCCAAACTCTTTTGGAAATTTTTATATTCTAGTTGTTGTGGATCATTGTCGACACCCCAATTTTAACCAGGCCTTTCCGAGGAGACCTCATGTCAAAACCTTTCCACACTGGTTGTGGACCCCACATATTCTAGTAGGTCCCACATTGGTTGTGGACCCCACACACCCTTGTAGGTCCCACACTGCTTGTGGACCCCACACATTCTAGTAGGTCCCACATTGGTTATGGACCCCACACACCCTAGTAGGTCCCACACTGCTTGTGGACCCCACACATTCTTATAGGTCCCATGGTGTTCGTGGACCCCGCATCCTTTTAGGTCCCACATGGCTTGTGGGCCCCACATATCTCAATTGGGCCCCACATGGTTTGTGGACCCCACTTCTCCTGGTACGCTAGCTCGGATTCCTACATCCGGTACACGTTACCCTCTTTGGTACGCTAGCTCGGATTCCTACATCCGATGCACGTTACCTCTTTTGGCATGCTTGTGCCTGCTAGCTCGGGTCCCTATAACCCTTAAATGGCTTGTGGACCCCACACATCTTTTTAGGTCCCACATGGCTTGTGGGCCCCACATATCTCAAATTGGGCCCCACACGGTTTGTGGACCCCACTTCTCCTGGTACGCTAGCTTGGATTCCTACATCCGATGCACGTTACCCTCTTTGGTACGCTAGCTTGGATTCCTACATCCGGTGCACGTTACCCCCTCTGGTACGCTAGCTCGGATTCCTACATCCGATGCACGTTACCTGCTCTGGTACGCTAGCTCGGATTCCTACATCCGATGCACGTTACCTCTTTTGGCATGCTTGTGTCTACTGGCTCGGGTTCCTATAACCCTTAAATGGCTTGTGGACCCCACACATCTTTTTAGGTCCCACATGGCTTGTGGGCCCCACATATCTCAATTGGGTCCCACACGGTTTGTGGGCCCCACTTCTCCTGGTACGCTAGCTCGGATTCCTACATCCGGTGCACGTTACCCCCTCTGGTATGCTAGTCCGGATCCACATATCCGGTGCCTTGCTAGCTCGGGCTTTTGTAACCCTCAAACGGCTTGTGGACCCCACATGGCGCGTGGGACCCACACATCTCCGATGGGCTCCACACAGCTTCTGAAACCCTCATATTATTGGGCTCCACACAGCTTCTGAAACCCTCATATTATTATTATTATTATTATTATTATTATTATTATTATTATTATTATTATTATTATTATTTATTTATTTATTTTAATTTGTCAAATGCAAGCATACTTTGTTCCCCCATCATCACTCACCACATGGCATGTTTCTTCCCTTTACCAATCTTCCCATACTATATTCCCTTCATAATTCTTCATCCCATACTTTGTTCCCCCATCATCACTCACCACATGTCATGTTTCTTCCCTTTACCAATCTTCCCATACTATATTCCCTTCATAATTCTTCATCCCATACTTTGTTCCCCCATCATCACTCACCACATGTCATGTTTCTTCCCTTTACCAATCTTCCCATACTATATTCCCTTCATAATTCTTCATCCCATACTTTGTTCCCCCCATCATCACTCACCACATGTCATGTTTCTTCCCTTTACCAATCTTCTCATACTATATTCCCTTCATAATTCTTCATCCCATACTTTGTCCCCCCATCATCACTCACCACATGTCATGTTTCCTCCCTTTATCAATCTTCCCATGCTATATTCTCTTCATTATTCTTTATCCCATACTTTGTTCCCTCCATCATCACTCACCACATGTCATGTTTCCTCCCTTTATCAATCTTCCCATGCTATATTCCCTTCATTATTCTTCATCCCATACTTTGTTCCCTCCATCATCACTCACCACATGTCATGTTTTCTCCTTTTATCATTCTTCCCATGCTAATTTCCCTTCATCATTCTTCCTCCCATACTTGGTTCCCCCCATCATGACTCCCCTATGTCTTCTTTCCTATGCTTGCCCCAAGCTAAGCCTATAAATAGCCCTCTCATTTCAAGCACAAGGAGAGGAGCTCTTAGTGGTGGTAAGGAGAAGATTTCAAATATTGAAGTTTTCTATCACGAGTTTGTGAAGTTAGTTTTTTTTTTTTTGAGTAAAAATCAAGAGGTCGACTAATCCCGTTTCCTATCGGTGTTGAGTCACCCCATTTGAAGAAGGCACCCCGTAGTGCCTCAAATCAGAGCTCAAGAACAACTCTCGGGAAGACGTTGTGGAGCGGCCCTAGTAGACTCATCAACAGGAAAAGAAGACCGGAGCAGAGGAAAACGAAAGAAGATCAAGCGATCGATTGATCCCTTTTCCTACCGGTACCGGGTCACTCCATTTGAAGAAGGTACTCCCTAGTGCCTCGAGTCGGAACTCAAGAACAACCCTCGGGAAGGCGCTGTAGACTAACCTTGCGGATTCACAGACAGGAGAAGAAGACCGAAGGAGAAAAAGACGATAGGTGAGACCAATGAACTTTCTCTTCCTACGTTACATTTCCGTCCCCCTTTCCCTAATCGGCCTCTGTTGGTTTATTTGACTTTATTTCACTTTTCTTTACTTTAAATAGCTTCCTTTTAACTCATAAAAAAACAAAAAAAACAAAAAAAATTTCATAAAAGACACAAAAATTCAGAAAAATTTTCAAAGAAAATTCAAAAATTTTTAAAGCTTTGAAACTTATTTACCTTTGAAAATTTTTGAAGAAAATCCAAGAAAGTTTCTAACATGTTTGGCAAAGGTTAGATTTGTTTCCCTACATTCAAGATTTTCAAAAATACATTCTAAAGGCATATCTTTAAAACCATGACTTTCGTGATTGTTGTCTAAAATTCTGTTGTATTCGGAAGGACATTGGAAAATTTCGAAAAATCATTGGTCTCGACCAAGACCTTAAACTGGTTTTTCCCCCCCACACTGGTCAACGTTTGACCGGCTCACCATTCCCAAACTGGTTCACCCCAGTTTTCTCCATTTCGCTTGTATATTATTGTTGTATCCATAAAATTCACAAAAATCATGAAATTTTCAAAAATTCCAAAAGTATTTTCACATTTTGGTTTCAATTGATTTCATTTGTGTTATTTTGAAAGTTCGGGAAAAATATCAAAAATCATTTTAACACTTAGGAAAAATCACAAAAATATTTGTTTAGGCACAAGAAAAATTCATTCCAATCCCGAACCAATCTCAAAATCCTCCCGAAATAGTATTTTTGATACTTAAAAAAAAAACCTATAGATTTCAAAATCCTCGGGAGCGTATTTTGTATCCTATTTTCGATTTTCCTTCCCGATGATTGCCAACGAGAACATTGACTCTTCGGAGTACTAGATTGCCCCGGTTCTGAGGGAATACCTATATAGTATTTTCATTTTGTTTTTGACTTTTGAAAGGGAGTGATCTTTAAAGGCTTATTACATTTATTTCGGGAAAACTCTTTATTAATCTGGTACCATTCGTAAGAACGGGCGTGTAGGGGGTGCTAATACCTTCCCCTTGCGTAACCATACTCCCGAGCCTAACTTTGGTGACGTAGACCGATTCTACCCCTAACGGGGTAGTAATCAAGTGTTCTAACCACACTTCAAAAGGTTAGTGGCGACTCCACCACACATCGTTTTTCACGAAAATTCACATTTTCAAAATACACATTCATTTTTCCCAGTTCGCAAGCCGAACCCATTTTTAAACCAGAGATTGGTTCTCTGGGCCGGGTTCGGGACGTCGCGACAGCTTGGCGACTCCGCTGGGGATCGTTGAGAGTTAAGCCAGTGATTAATTAAGAATTATCCCGATCTCAAATCTAAATAAGCCTTTTTGATTACTCCCTTTCATTTTTGTACAAATTTGGTTACATATGCATGAATGTTCTGAATAATGGATGGATGTGGGGTTGGGGGTGTAGGTTGAAATGGTTAAACTCACACACTCTCACAGCTCTACACCCGGGCTTTCCCAGTTAGGATTAGAAAGGAGTGTAATAGTGCCAGTTCCCATGTGGCATGGCCTATGGGAACCCGCGAACCACTCCGCTCAGTGCAAGCTTTTTCCGGACCTCTGTGAGGGAGGATGAAGTTTCAATCTGGGGACCTTTTTCAATAAGGGTTAGAGCTTAACCACACATGATTTTCCATAATCCCTTGCCTAGGGTAGAGCCTCGGAGGACCTTATGTACATAATTACCCCGGGATTAAGACAGAGGCTCCATCCTTCTCCCTATGATTTAATATGATTATAACTTGAGATTTAAAACATGTTGCATCCTGCATTTCATTCTAGGCATTCCCATCTGCTTGGCCAAGGTTTTGTTTAAAATCCGACTCATGGGGAGCACAGTAGTCCATCATGAAACCGAACTAGTGGTACAATTGTACTTCGAAAGTCAACAAAAGAAGAGGGGCGACAGCATAAGTAAGGAATCGGTGCCTGAGATACCAGACAGGGTTGACATCAACGCTCGATCCAATTCCTTAAAGGAGCTGAGAGACATTTGGAAAGGGTGGACGCCTCAGAGACGATTGACTTTTTCTCAGACGTACGGGCACATCGGTTTTCTATTGCATGTTTCCATAAACTCCCACATGATTGAAGCATTGGTGGAATTTTGGAATCCGTCGTATTGCTGCTTTACTTTGGATGGGGTAGACCTTGCTCCCACCATAGAAGAATACACTTCACTATAGCATCTGGTCAAACTGCCAACGCCTTACAGAACGTACGCACCCACTCGAACCTCTGTTGTCAAGGATTTGTTCAGGGCCACCGAGCTTAAGGTCCAGAACCTGGGAGACTCAAAGGTCACTTGGGAAAGCCTGAAAGAGTTGATGAAGAAGGAAGGAAAGGAAGAAGTCCAACTGCATCTGCTAGCGTTAGCCATCTACGGCCTACTTATCTTCCCGAAGGAACTAGGAATCATCGATCATGCCACCATTGCCTTCGTAGCACAAGTAAAGGAAGGGGTGAACCCAGTCTACGGTATTCTTGCTGAAACGTTCCGATCTCTTAACAGATGCCGAATTAGGAGACATGCTCGTTTGACCTGCCGTGTGTCATTGCTTTATGTGTGGATGATGAGCCATTTGCCATGCATCCAGGGATTCTTTCGCGCTGCTTTCTCAACAATCAGAATACCTTTAGCAGAGTTCGAAGTAGCTCGTTGGGAGGAACATGCCAGCAGGACTGAATGGAAAGACAGACTTCACAATCTAGTCAGCAAGGGGATTGTATGGCAGGCACCGTGGATCGACCAGCCCAAAGTGATATATAGATGTGGAAACCTTCCTTGGGTCCCACTGCTAGGTCCCTGGGGTGGAATATCCTATGCACCACTCATGTTCCGAAGGCAAGTAGGCGCAACACAGTTTGTGCCCATGACCCATGGACTGGCGGACGCTCGGTTCACATATGAGGATGATGATAGCCAAAGGAAGATCCGGGAATTCTTTGTATCATGGAGGCATGTGTACATAGTCGAAGCAACCAGTCAGAACTCGGGAGTCCAGGAGAGTTATGAAGTATGGAAACGTGACAGGGTGGACCCTCGGTTCCTGTGCAAGGAAAAAACTCTGACAGACAAGAAACGGTCGAGAGAAGCTATGTGTCCGTCTAAAAGAATGACCTCCAGAGAACAGTTTCCAAAACAGGGTCCAGTAGATCCTCAACTTGAACCAAGCAAGCGACCAAAGATTCAGGGCTCGCCATCAAAGAAAGCATCGGCAGTTTTGAGAAAAGAGAAGCAGAGACTTCAAAAGATGCTTGATCAAAAAGTCCAACAATTGAGGGAGTCAAGAGCAGAAATGGAGGAAAAATCTCAGTACATACGAGACCTAGAGAAGCAGTATGAAAAACAGAGATACTATTTCAAAAAAGTACTTGAAAAGATGGAGCCTTGTGTAAACAAGGCCAACTATTGGGAAGCCCAGTACAAAGCACTGAAACAGAAGGTGGAAAGTGCAGCTCTCACAAAGTCAGAACCAACCCCAGACGATTCAGGCTGCCTCGTTAAGAGCGGACCAGGAAATCAAGATCTAACACCTGTGTAGACTAGTTGGAAGTTTTCTATTTTTCTCACTAAAAGTTGTATGAAAATTTGAAAGAAATGATAAGGATTTTTTTCAAAACCTTGGCTAAAGCACATAGGACTGCATGATTGCACCTTTTTCATACATACTCATAAACATACATTACATGCATTTATTCTGAAGGATGCGGGTTTTCATGAACAGGGAGGCGGAAACAAGTTGGACGTGACTGAGATCCAGCAAGATTGAGGCAAGTACGCACCCATACAACACCCGCGGAAAAGCTAAGGCCATGGCAGAACAGTTAGAGAGCCGTGTTCTGGGGATCGAGCAGGGGCAGGAAGAGCTGAGCAATCAAGTAAAGAAGATATTGGACCTATTGCTGAACAAAGGGAAGACAGTCCAAGATCAGGATCATGAAGAAGAAAATGACCCTATCCACCCGCCCGGTTTTACGCCAATTCAGGGGCAATCTTTTGGTCCGCCCCCATTCACCTCAGAGAAACCGCCGCATGGCACGCCACCTTTTATCCCAGCAGTGACAGGAATAGGGATGCCCTCATCAGCGGTTGCGGGTGTAGGGACAAGCAAGACTGCGATGGAATACCGTTGTGACGAATTGGAAGAACGGCTAAGGGCCATAGAGGGGACTCGGACCACCAGTACCGCCAGACCCTCAGATTACTGCCTAGTCCCTAATGTAGTCATTCCTCCAAAGTTTAAGATGCCAGACTTCGAGAAGTTTGACGGGACCACATGCCCTCAGACCCACCTCCGGATGTATTGTCAGTCGATGGCCGCCTATACCGATAATGAGAAGTTGATGATGCATTGCTTCCAAAGCAGTCTTACCGGGACAGCGGCTAGATGGTATGTCCAACAGAATAAGGCCCAGATCCGCACGTGGGGTGACTTGGCTGATGCCTTTGAAGCGCAATATCATCATATCTTGGAAATGGCTCCAGACAGGATGTTTCTTTCTGAAATGGAAAAAAAGCCAACAGAAACTTTCAGGGAGTATGCACACCGTTGGAGAGACGCGGCCACTCAAGTGGACCCTCCGTTAGGCAATATCGATGTTCGTAGGGACGTTAAAAGATCCCTACCGTTTTTCCCCCCCATTCTAGTAGGGTCACTCTCATTTAACTTCATGGACATTTGTGTCGGAGGGGCCAGAGTGGAAGCCGACGTCAAAGCTGGACAGATAAAGACTGGCCTACCGATAATGGGCCCAAGTAAAGAAGTGGGTCAAAGGTAAAAAGAAGAAGCGGACCCAAATGATACAGGACCTATGAGACGCCTTAAGACAGAGAAGCCGAAGCAACAAACCTAGGGAAACTTTCTACATGGAACCAGTATAAACCAAACACTGCTAGGGGCCCAGACCCCAGTTTGTGGCCCCCGCGCTGTGCCAACCAAGCCGGAAAAATACCAAACTCGCCGAGCCAGCAAAACACACGAGGAATACACCAAGAGTTTTCGGAGTTGGACCAATTCCCATGTCATACGACAGACTTATCCCCCAGCTTTTAGAAACAAAGGATGATATCATACCATTCCCCGGTTCCTCTCACAAATCCTCCCCCACACTGGGATAATCCCGAGGTCCGCTGCGTGTACCATTGCCCAATTCTCCAGGGCACACCTATTGACCAATGTTAGCTTCAAACACAAAGGTGCAAGATTGAAGGATGCGGGTTGGTTGTCATTCGATGCGAAAGCCGGTTGGTATTCAAGAGAAATCCTTTGCCTGACCATGGGAAGGACAATGTCGGAATGATCGAGGAACAAGATGGGGAAAATTCGAAAGAGATGGGAGGCAAATGACGCTAGGACGGGTGTATAGGAATTGACAACGGCAGGCCTAGCAGGGTTAAAGGCTATTTGCCCTAAAGGCACCCCAGCACATGCCAAAATACTATGAAAAGGATCAGTAACAACAATGTGAGACTTTTCCGGATTTTTCTAAGTAGCTTATTGACAGGCAACGAGTGGAAAGTTAGCCGCGTTCAAGAAACAAAATGACGTTTCAGTCATAGGGGATCCGACATCCCCAATTCACAAATAGACCATTTATCCACATCATGGCTCCACCCGGGAAACCCCCACGAGTCCCAGAGGCCCACAGTTCGGGTAGTTGAGCTCACTCCCTCGCCTTTTCGCCATTCCACAGTGACCAGGCAGTGCCATGGGGATTTACAATGGTGAAGTACGCAACCGAAGGACGAAAACTCGCAGTGACTGCCTGAAGCAAGAGGGAAACCAGAAAGTGGAAGGGTTTATACGCCGAATGTCTTGGAAAGGTTGCAAAACTAGCCAAGAAACAGAATAGGAACCTGGAAGAAGCAGTTCAATCTCGGAAGCGAAAGAATTCTTGAAGATATTAAACCAGTGAATACCAACATTATTGATCACTGAAGAAGATGCCAGCCATATCTCCGGTTTTATCACTGTTGTTGAGCTCGGAAGCCCATCGGGAAGCCCTATTAAAGGCTGCATTGTTTAATCAGGCCTATATCCCCAGACATCAGATCGATTAATTTTAACCATGGATTGGTGGTCTTACGGCACCAAACTAATTACATTCGCTGATGAGGAGATCCACGTGGAAGGGACAAGGGCACAATCAAGCGTTGCACGTTGTCTGCTAAATGTCGAGAATCACATGATTGCACGATGTTGATTGATAATGGGTTCATCTTTGAAGGTCATGCCATGACGACCCTACATAAAAACTTGCATGTTGACCCGTCTACATAAGGCAAAACAATTTGACGGTGCGGGCTTTCGATGGCACCCGCAGGGAATCGGTGGGATCTATTGAAATTCCTGTGCAAATTGGGACCGTCACCTTCGAAATTACCATTCCCAAAGTCATGGCCATAACCCCATCTTATAGCTGCTAGTGGGGAGGCCGTGGATACATAACCACTGGGGCAGGTCCGTCTATCTGGACACCAAGGGTCAAACTTTGTAGTAGATGGGGAAATTGGTTTGTGTATATGGTGAAAACGATGTATGATAACAAAGCCCACTTTTTTTTTTTTGTTTTTTTCACTCCTTTATGTGGAAGGCACGGAGGGAGGCATTGGAGGACTCATTCAGAGCCTTCGAGATCATAAATGTAAACTATAGTAGAAGGATCTGAATCCCACACCTCCGATACCCGCCGACAGTGCATTGATGGCGTCCCGCAAATGATCAGACAGGGGTAAATTCCAGAAACAGGGACTCGGCGAAACACCTACAGGGGATCCGAAAGCCGTTAATGCCTTAAGGAAGTCAAGACAGATATGGCCTGGCTACACATCCTACGGTGGCAGACCCGAAGGAAGAACGTTGAAGAGAAGAAGAGGCGGAGGGTGGAAGAATCATGGTGAAACAAGGCTCCAAGGAAGGACTGTACGTCCCGTCCATGAGCCCAAACTTCGTAAAAGCAGTCAATCCAAACCTGGAGCCGAATTGCGGCAATAAGTCTCTCAGTATTGGATGCGAAGTCCCGTCAACACTTCTTACATAGTGGATCATAATCTCCAACCAGGAGTACAGCTTCAGAAACTGGAGTTCTTTTGATACACAGATATCACATGTAATGATCTTTGTTTCAGGATTTTTTTTAGTTCTACTTTTCTTTGTATCCCCGGCCACTGAAAAATCGGGGAAGCTCTTAAGAAAATGCATCATGCATTTCTTGTCATTATGTGCATTTTGGAGTCAACTGTCGAAATTTTTTGTTAATTTGATTAACAGGAATAAAGAAAATAAACACAACACCAGCATTCCTCGCCAAGTCATGACATTAACTTTGGAAAATCTAATCCATGAAACCGAAGTTGAAGATCAAGAAATAAACCTGGTCCCCTGTAAATGACGAATGTTAAAGTCCGATGAAAAACCAACCTTGACAGTAGCGATCCCACCGTCATGATGAATCTGGAATGAGGAAGAGCCCAAGCAGTGAAAATGGAGAGCACTACTAAAGGGTGAGAAAAGACAAAATGATTGAATTACTAACGGGAATACCGAGACGTGTTTGCATAGGCGTACCAAGGGACATGCCAGGTTTAGATACAGATTTAGTCCCACAGATCCCACTTCACCCAGATTCAAAGCCAGTAAAGCAGAAACTGAGGAGGAATGCGGGCGGAGATTTACTCAAGATTAAAGGAGGAGGTACAGAAACAGTGAGGGCAGGATTCTTGGAGGTAGCCCAGTACCCTGAAATGGATGGCCAACGTTGTCCCCAATAATCAAGAAGAATGGTAACGTACGAGTTTGTGTCGACTACCGGGATCTAAATAAAGCAAGCCCTAAGGGACAACTTCCCTCTCCCACACATTGAGATGTGTTGGTGGGACAATACTGAGGAGGCATGCTTTATTTTCATTCATGATGGATTCTCCGGATACAACAGATTAGGATGCCCCTGAGGACAAGGAAACACACGACTTCATCAACATAATGGGGGACTTTCTGCTATTAAAGTCATGCCATTGAGACTAAAAAAATTGCCGGAGCCCACGTACCAGAGGGCTATGGTAAACCTTTTTCATGACTTAATGCAACAAGGGAGGTTGAGGTTTATGTCGACGGACATGCGTTAAGTCTCGAAAGAGAAAGACCATGCGTTAAACTTGGAAAAATTGTTCGAGAGGATACGGAATTTGGTGCAATTGAAAGTTAAATCCCGAAATGTACTTTCGGTGCTACGTCCGGGAAGCTATGGGGTTATAGTAAGTGAGAAAGGGATTGAGGTAGATCCTGACAAGGTCAAAGCCATTCGAGAGATGCCAGCACAAAGTCTGAAAAGGAAGTGCGAAGTTTCTTAGGTCGGCTCAACTACATTGCTCGAGTCATATTCAATTAACCACACCTGCCGAACCCATCTTTTCAAGCTGCGAGAAAGAAAACCCAGAAATGGAACAAAGGTGTCAAGTGGCCTTTGAAAAAAATAAAGGAGTACCTTCTGAATCCCCAGTAATAGGGCACCAGTACCCGGAAGGCCGTTAATTCTTGTTACTTGGCGATTTCAGAAAACTCCATGGGGTTGCGTATTGGGCCGCATGATGAGACCGGAAGGAAAGAAAGGGCCATTTATTACCTTAGTAAGAAGTTCACAGAGTATGAGTATAAGTACTCTGATCTGGAAAAAAAACATGTCGCGCTTTGGTATGGACGGTCAGTAGGCTGAGGCAATACACCTGGTATTATCCACCTGGCTGGATCTCCAAAATGGGACCCAAAAGTACGTGTTTGGAAAAGCCCGTTAGTAAACTGGACGAGGAGCACGATGGCCGATGTTGTTGACGGAATATGATATTTCTTATGTCACCAGGAAAGCTCTCAAAGGTAGTGTCATTGCCGTTACTAGCTGAAAGAGCGTGGAGGATTACCAAACCTATGGAGTTCGAAATCCAGACATAATATAAACTCCCTAACCCCGAGGAAGACGGACTCGAAGAATGGAGGATGTGTTCGATGGGGCATCAATGGTTGGGGACGTGGATAGGCGCATGCCATGTCACCAGATGGGGAAACATTTCCGGTTGGTAAGCTAAGCTCATCTCCCTTGTACTAACAACTAGCCGAATAAGAGGCATGTATATGGGTTTGCAGACCGCTTTAGATCGGGTGTAAAGCAACTAATAGTAAGGGAGCTCGGCCTTAGTCATTCACAGCTAACCGGAGAATGGGAAACTGGCGAATTCCAAGTAGTTACCGTACGAGAGTACATTCAAAAGATAATAGACGGTTTGACAGTATCAGTTTCTCTCACACACCAAGAGAAAACAATGTAATGTCTGAGGCACTAGCCACAGGCGCTTATTCAGGTAGAAAGAAGGGTGAAGATCGAAGCATTCAGATCAGAGTACAACCCGAACCTGCCTACTACACGGATGATAGAGGAGGCCGACGGAAAACCGTGGTTTATGATATCACAACCTACATCCAAAAAATGATATCCCGAAGGGGCATCAATAATGATCGGAGGACTATCAGAAGGTTGGCATGGGTTTCTTCTTAGATGGTGAAGTTTTGTAACAAAAAGAAATATGACTGACCTCCTATGGTGTGTAGAGGCACAGGAAGCCCAACAAGTCACGCGTGAGGATTCACGAGGGAGTCTGCGGTAACCCACGCTGGAGGCCAACTCATTGGCACGAAAAATACTTAGGAGTGGGTATATGGATGGACCATGGAGAGAGATTGCATGACTACGCCCGAAAGTGCCCCCCATAAGTGCCAAGTTACGGTGCTAGGATCCAGTCCCCCAGCACCAATTCATGTTCTCTCCGCACCTTGGCCCTTTTCAGACTGGGGCATGGATGTGATCGGGCCAATAAGCCAAAAGCCAGTAACGGACACGTTTCATCTTTGTGGGCAATCGATTATTTCACTAAATGGGTAGAAGCCGCCTCGTATTCCAGTATAAACAGAATGTAGTGAGTCGTTTGTCAAAAGAGAGTTGATATGCGGTACGGAGTTCCTGAGAGAATAATACGGTATGCCAAGAACGGACAACGCGTAATGACCAAGCTTGCAAGCAGTTCAGGTTAAAGCATCACAATTCAACGCTTATAGACCACAGAGGAGGCGCGGTGGAAGCAGCCAACAAAAACATTAAGAACATTTTGGCATAGGAATGATGGACAGAAACTTACAGAGATTGGAATGACAAGCTTTCCCTTCGGCTCCTACTGGTTACAGGGGACTACGCCTACGAACCTCCACGGGCGCTCCTCCCTTCTCTTTGGTGTACGGAAGGAGCAGTGGTCCCGAGAGTTGAGCTCCCATCTCTAAGAGTTCTTAAAGAAGTAGAGTTGGTGAGGGCCAGAGTGGTACAATCCCGATATGACCGTTTAAACTTGATGAGGAGACACACCAGGATGGTCGCCATGGCCATGGACACTATACAAAGAAGGATGACGAGAGCGTTTAACCGAAAAGTGCGGGCCCCGACAGGTTTCAGAGGGGGATCTAGTGCTGAAAAAGATTTACGATCATACAGACCCTCGTGGCAAGTGGACACCAAACTATGAAGGGCCCCTTAAGTGCAAAGAAGGCGTTCTCAGGAGGTGCCATACTGTTAGCAAATATGGACGGAACTGACCTATTGCCAGTCGCCGTTACACTATGATGCGATGTAAAGAAATATTATGCCTAATGGTTGTATAAATCTCCAAAGAAAAGTAAATGAAGGATCACCAGTGTTATTTCATATGTTCCCTCTTTGCTCATTGTTCGATTAGATGAGGAGGGCCATTGTGGACCACCAGCTCCTTTAAAGAACCTAATGTTTTTAATCACTTGGATGGAACCTTTTAGAGCTTTGAAATCAAAACCATCTTCTTTGAAAAAGTCATTTCCCAACAATTAAACCGCGGGGGTGGGATTTTCATAGGGTCAGCAGGGTAGACATAATATGCCGAGACAAAACTAATGGGACTATCAAAATGAGGCAGGCCATTTTTCTGACCTCTCTACCCAAAAAGAAAAATTCAAAGAAGAAAATCTCTGCAAGCCCTTTTGAGCCTGAAAAATTCATTTATTGATTAACCCGTCAAAGGATCACACCACACACTGGGGCAGTTTAAAAGAAATCAGTCCCAAATGAAGTTCAAACAAAAATGACAAAATCCCTTCATGAAAGAGAAAAACAAAAGGGAGCAGTAAAAGCACATGGAGAAAAGAAAGAAGAAAAGAGAAAGAAAATAAAGGACATACTACGCATGTGATCCTTGACCAAATTACTCTTAATGAAAATTATGATTTTGAGCCTTATTTAACCTTTTTCTTCTTTAACCTATAACCCCCCAGCCTACATTACGGTCCAAATTGAAGTCCTGACCAGATTGGTATACGTTGTTGTCTCTAATGATTGTCAGACTCAATGACGAGTCTGAACTACGTAATGACCTGATCCTGAAAAGGTACATAGGCAGCTTGTTTCAAAAGGACGAGTTCGGTCAAAACTCTCGCAAAAATGTCTCGCCCCCAAACCGGGGCAGGATTTGTTGCCATGGGATGGGTTTTTTGAGCCTTGGTTTCCTTATTCTTCTGAAAACCTAAATCCCCAAGCCTACGTTTCGTCCCGAGTCTTAAAGACCATCCAGAGATCGAAATGTGAAGCAAAGTACCAAAATAAACCTTGAGCAAACAATGGACCTAAAGGCACTATTCAACCTTACAGTACCAAAAGGGCCAGTCTCCTTCTAGTTGAAACAGGGGCCAGTTTTCGCGAAAACAAGAGGTTTTAGTTTTCACAAATTAATGTCGATACCTTTTAAAACAAGGGATGCTTGTTGTAAAACTTATCTTTTTCCTGAATAAATTTTGAATGTAACAGAACAACTATTTCGCACAAATTGACGTCCTGATTCAGCACATTAAAGACATAAATGCATGATTATTCTCATTATTAGGGATTCCCCGTTTATTGAGGTCAAAAATCAGGAACCTAATACACCAGGAGGGTGTTCAGGAACCAATGGGGAGCCTAAAGCATGTCAAACATCGGTAATGAAGGAATGTTGGGTCAGATTCGGCGTACTCCTTCGAGGTTTGGGAATCTGTGGAAGCGTCAGTGATTAACTACCAAGTTAGATCTTAAACAATCCCTAAGTTTGGAAGATCATGGAAAGTATTGACAGCCAGACACTGGGGCAAAAATTGAGCATCTTTGGATTTTGAGGAAAGCGCTGACAGAACAAAGGTTGAGTATCTTCGGAAAAAGTACTGACAGTCAGACACTGGGGCAGATTTTGAGTGCCCGTAGAAATTTGGAAATGGTCAGACTCGTGACGAGAAAACCACTGGGCTAGATTTCGAAACCCTTTTGGAATCCGAAACGCGGTAAAGACTATAGTGGTATGGATGAAACCCCTAATAGTGTTCCATTTAAGGCTGAGCAAGTCGCCGTTTTTTTATCCTTCTTGGAGTCGTTGAGATCTTACGCCTTTGCCATCCTTTCCCGCCGTCGTCCATCCTTGGTTCCTTTTGATCATGATGTGCCGGTGATGCACCTACCCCCGGTTCCCGGTTTGTGGGGTCTCTGTACTTCTAGGTTCTCTATGTTTCTTCCTCCTCACCTGCTCAAATCCTTATGCTGTATTCCTGGGTATCTACATTCGCACGGGTGTATTTACGTGCGATCCCCCGTCTTTATCCCCTTTCTACTGGAATCCCACAGCCCTCGTGTACAAGTTTTTTTTTCTTTTCTTGTGTGCATCCCTTACTCTCTATCTATGAATATTATCACTTTCACTTGCCCTAGCTTGGGAAAAGAGTGACCATAAGGAGAAAAGAAAAGTGTGGCACAAGAGCTTCGTGTTGTAGGTGTGTTGATGACGCACGGGGTGCGAGAAGAGAGGGCCATGCTCCTCATAACATTTCATTGCATGCACTTTATGCATCCTCATGCATTTAGTGAAAGGCATTCCCATTATAGGAAGCAGCATACAGACATATTATGTAACAGGCATCATGTATATATAACAACATGCCCCTGCATTCAAGCATCGCAATTTAGTAACACGCATACATATAGCAGTAGAGCACCATTCATTCATACTTGCCTGATTGAATAAATTCTTGATTAATCCTGTTACATCCATAGCCAATCAGCGTAGGGGTTTGGTCGTTGTACCCTCGGGACCCAAATTTTTACATCCATAACAAGCCATTCAGAGGATATTACAACCCGGTTCAGTGTACCAGCAACACTATTGTCCTCAGTAATAAAAATAAAAAATAAAAAAATGGGAAAGAGAAAACACTCAGATTTTATTAATTGCCCTCACTTATGGCGGAGGAATACCATGGTTACAGTCATGGTCCTGGAAGATTACAACCAGAACTCTCCCAAAACCCAGAAAAAAAAAAAAAAAAAAAAAAAAAAAAAACAACAAAAACAAAAACAAAAACAAAAAAAAAAATTATATTTTCCAGGTCACGTACAAACGGATTTTCATTTCAGGCTGAAGAACGAGAAGTCGGACCTTTTCCATACGCCATGATTTTGAGCCGTTTTTGCTCCCGCTGGATGTCCTCCCGGCTTTTCTCTAACTCAGCTATTCTAGGCCCAAGGTTGTTGGAGTAAACTGCTACCATTTTTCTCAAATCATCAACCTCCCGTTTTAACATATTATTTTCTTGCCTTAACTCCCTCGTTTTCTGCTGTTCCTCTTGGTATTTCGTCCGTAAGATGTAGGTTTCATTCCCAAGGAGGGTCACAGTCTCGTTCTGTCTCTGCAGACGACGGGCTAGGTGAGATGTTGAGGACATCGCCTGGGCACTGTGATAGAGAGCCTGGTTGGCTATGCCGGGATCAGACATCGAGGCCAGTACTGTCTCATTCCTCAGCATTTCTTTTTGGAACTGAGGAGAGAGTTGGAAGGAGCCGAGAGCATTAGAACAGAATGGCACCTCTGGTGCCACATTTAAATCAGGAACCCGCTTGGAAGATGAGGCCCCAGCCATGAGAAACGTTTAGGAGTGTTGAGAGATTTGAGATGGTCGAGGGTACGGTTCTCGTAACAGAGGATGGCCAAAGATGGGTTACAATTGCACGTGGAGTTTACTGGTGGTGTTTAAGTGTGAGAGGAAGTCCGTTTAAATAGGATAAAAAGGATTGCCATGCTAAGTGTGTGTCTGACAGAAAGACGAAAGAGGCGACGTGCATCGAGAAGCCCCCAAAGTTTGCGAGCGAGGTAAGCTATGGGAGTTGTGCAGTCCCCTCAGTGGAGGATTATGTTCACAAGGCGGCGAAAAATAATCCCGAGGCGGATTTTGAAGGATGTGGAGCAGTCATAATACCTAAACTCGAGGAAAAGAAAGAGAAAAAGAAGAAAGTGGGGGCGCATTTATTCTTGGGGCCTGTTTTTCTTTTTTTAAAAAAGGAACCCGAAGCCGGTTTGTTTTGCACAAAGCCCAACTATTTAAATAAGCTTGGGTTTTATATTTGAAAAGAGAAAGTGCGCCAGCCTGTTTTAAATGACCTAGGCCCTATTTCTTTCTGAAGTGGCTCGGCCCGATTTTGAAACTCAATCCAAGCCCAACATTTTAAAAGACACGGGCTTTTGTTTTTCGAAAAGTGGGCCGGCTTATTTTTAAAATGACTTGGGATCTCTTTTGGGCCGACCCGATTTTAAAACTCAATTCAAGCCCAACCATTTTAAAAGACACGGGCTTTTGTTTTTCAAAAAGTGGGCCGGCTTATTTTAAAAATGACTTGGGACCTGTTTTGGGCCGGCCTGTTTTAAATAACTTGGGCTCTGTTTCTTTCTGAATTGGGCCGGCCCAGTTTTAAAACTCCATCCAAGTCTAACCGTTTAATTAGACACGGGCTTTATTTTTTAAAAGGAAAAGTGGGCCGGCCTGCTTTAAAAATGACTTGGGCCCTGTTTCTTTCTGAATTGGGCCGGCCCGTTTTAAAAAAATCAAAGCCCATTTTTTTTGAAAAGCAAACACGGGCCCAATTCCATCCCAAAGACCACACGTGACCTGAACACGTGATAGAGCCCATGTGGCTCGCCCGTGACCCCCCGAGTTCACTCAACTCACTCAACTCGAAGATGAGTTGACTCATCCTCGACCTCACCACCCCAACTGAAACCCTAATGAAACCCTAAACCTAACTTCCTAACCAGAAATACCTCAAGCCCTAAATTTCCAACAAATCAGTAATAAAGCATACACAACATTGAGATATATATATATATATATATATATATATATAAAGGGAAGGAAGAAAGAACTTATCTCCTTTGGGAGTTCGGAAGAACTCCCCTTGCATCTGTGTGGATCTTCCTTACCGGGCCACTCCCGGTGACCATCATTTGTCTGGGCTTCACCAGATCTCTCCAGATCTGACCGTGAGAACAGAATAGGAGGCCAATCGGAGCTGGATCACTTCTAAAGGTGTTGGGATCTTAAGTTTGCCAAGATCTAAGGTCTCTGAAGAACGGTATATAGAGAGAGAGAGCTTGGAGATAGGCAAGAGTAGAAAGAAATCACGGAGGGGCTAGGGTTTTGAGTTTGCAGCAAATAAGCCTAGAGAACAGAGATTGAAAGGGGAGAACAGAGAGGGTGAAAGGAGAGAGAAGAGAGAAGAGAGAAAGAGAGGGCGTTCGAGAGAATGAAATGCAGTAAAATGAACAGAACTAAAAATTTGGTTTAAATATCCAATGCCTCGGAGCCACGAGATTCAACCACGTGGCAACCCGTCATCCGTCCGATCAAAAATTCTGCGTGGCCACCATGATCACCGCACGATCTGTGTTTTCCAAGGACGGTCAGGATTGTGCCATGCCTTGATCCGGGTCACATTTGACCAGCCACTCGGTCACCAACACGTGGCTCATTCTCCATCATGCACAAAAAGTCTGCGTGGCCACCCTGATCACCGCACGATCTGTGTTTTCCAAGGACGGTCAGGATTGTGCCATGCCTTTATCCGGGTCACGTTTGACCAACCAATCAGTCACCAACACGTGGCTCATTCTCCCCCCACACAAGCAAAAGTCTGCATGGCCACCCGATCACCACACGATTTGTGTTTCCAAGGACGGTCTGGATTGTGCCATGCCTTGATCTCGGTCACATTTGACCAGCCACTCGGCCACTAACACGTGGCACCGGTCCTCAACCGCACGATTTGTGTTTTCCAAGGATGGCTTGGATTGGGCCACGTCCTTGATCCCGGTCACATTTGACCAGCCACTCGGCCACTGACATGTGGCACCGGTCCTCAACCGCACGATTTGTGTTTTCCAAGGATGGCTTGGATTGGGCCACGTCATTGATCCACATCCACATACACCAACCACTCAATCACTGACACGTGACACCCCCTGATCACCGCACGATCTGTGTTTTCCAAGGACGGTCAAGATTGTGCCATGCCTTGATCCGGGTCACGTTTGACCAGCCAATCAGTCACCAACACGTGGCTCATTTTCCCCCCACACACAAAAAGTCTGCGTGGCCACCCTGATCACCGCACGATCTGTGTTTTCCAAGGATGGTCAGGATTATGCCACGCCTTGATCAGGGTCACATTTGACCAGCCCCTCAGTCACTAACACGTGGCACCCCTCCTCAACCATTCGATCTATGTTTTCCCAGGATGGACTAGATCATGCCAGGTCTTCAATCCGGGTCACCCTCCATCCTCCTACTTAGCACATGACTCTACTCAGAACACGACATGTGGTCAGTTGTATGGCCTGGCTAAAATAGGTGTCTTTTATCTTTATAGGCCTGTTGCTATAAATAACGTAGGAGAGTTCCTATTGTTACCCCAAAGCAACAAGACCTATAAAGAGGGGCAGCTGTCGACACCCCAATTTTAACCAGGCCTTTCCGAGGAGACCTCATGTCAAAACCTTTCCACACTGGTTGTGGACCCCATATATTCTAGTAGGTCCCACATTGGTTGTGGACCCCACACACCCTTGTAGGTCCCACACTGCTTGTGGACCCCACACATTCTAGTAGGTCCCACATTGGTTATGGACCCCACACACCCTAGTAGGTCCCACACTGCTTGTGGACCCCACACATTCTTATAGGTCCCATGGTGTTCGTGGACCCCGCATCCTTTTAGGTCCCACATGGCTTGTGGGCCCCACATATCTCAATTGGGCCCCACATGGTTTGTGGACCCCACTTCTCCTGGTACGCTAGCTCGGATTCCTACATCCGGTACACGTTACCCTCTTTGGTACGCTAGCTCGGATTCCTACATCCGATGCACGTTACCTCTTTTTGCATGCTTGTGCCTGCTGGCTCGGGTTCCTATAACCCTTAAACGGCTTGTGGACCCCACATCGCTTGTGGACCTCATATATCTTCATTAGGCCCCACATAGTTTGTGGGCCTCACTTCTCCTGGTACGCTAGCTTGGATTCCTACATCCGATGCACGTTACCATCTTTGGTACGCTAGCTCGGATTCCTACATCCGGTGCATGTTACCCCCTTTGGTACGCTAGCTCGGATTCCTACATCCGATGCACGTTACCCGCTCTAGTACGCTAGCTCGGATTCCTACATCCGATGCACGTTACCTCTTTTGGCATGCTTGTGCCTGCTAGCTCGGGTCCCTATAACCCTTAAATGGCTTGTGGACCCCACACATCTTTTTAGGTCCCACATGGCTTGTGGGCCCCACATATCTCAAATTGGGCCCCACACGGTTTGTGGACCCCACTTCTCCTGGTACGCTAGCTTGGATTCCTACATCCGATGCACGTTACCCTCTTTGGTACGCTAGCTTGGATTCCTACATCCGGTGCACGTTACCCCCTCTGGTACGCTAGCTCAGATTCCTACATCCGATGCACGTTACCTGCTCTGGTACGCTAGCTCGGATTCCTACATCCGATGCACGTTACCTCTTTTGGCATGCTTGTGTCTACTGGCTCGGGTTCCTATAACCCTTAAATGGCTTGTGGACCCCACACATCTTTTTAGGTCCCACATGGCTTGTGGGCCCCACATATCTCAATTGGGCCCCACATGGTTTGTGGGCCCCACTTCTCCTGGTACGCTAGTTCGGATTCCTACATCCGGTGCACGTTACCCCCTCTGGTATGCTAGTCCGGATCCACATATCCAGTGCCTTGCTAGCTCGGGCTTTTGTAACCCTCAAACGGCTTGTGGACCCCACATGGCGCGTGGGACCCACACATCTCCGATGGGCTCCACACAGCTTCTGAAACCCTCATATTATTATTATTATTATTATTATTATTATTATTATTATTATTATTATTATTATTTATTTATTTATTTTAATTTGTCAAATGCAAGCATACTTTGTTCCCCCATCATCACTCACCACATGGCATGTTTCTTCCCTTTACCAATCTTCCCATACTATATTCCCTTCATAATTCTTCATCCCATACTTTGTTCCCCCATCATCACTCACCACATGTCATGTTTCTTCCCTTTACCAATCTTCCCATACTATATTCCCTTCATAATTCTTCATCCCATACTTTGTTCCCCCATCATCACTCACCACATGTCATGTTTCTTCCCTTTACCAATCTTCCCATACTATATTCCCTTCATAATTCTTCATCCCATACTTTGTCCCCCCATCATCACTCACCACATGTCATGTTTCCTCCCTTTATCAATCTTCCCATGCTATATTCTCTTCATTATTCTTTATCCCATACTTTGTTCTCTCCATCATCACTCACCACATGTCATGTTTCCTCCCTTTATCAATCTTCCCATGCTATATTCCCTTCATTATTCTTCATCCCATACTTTGTTCCCTCTATCATCACTCACCACATGTCATGTTTTCTCCTTTTATCATTCTTCCCATGCTAATTTCCCTTCATCATTCTTCCTCCCATACTTGGTTCCCCCCATCATGACTCCCCTATGTCTTCTTTCCTATGCTTGCCCCAAGCTAAGCCTATAAATAGCCCTCTCATTTCAAGCACAAGGAGAGGAGCTCTTAGTGGTGGTAAGGAGAAGATTTCAAATATTGAAGTTTTCTATCACGAGTTTGTGAAGTTAGTTTTTTTTTTTTTGAGTAAAAATCAAGAGGTCGACTAATCCCGTTTCCTATCGGTGTTGAGTCACCCCATTTGAAGAAGGCACCCCGTAGTGCCTCAAATCAGAGCTCAAGAACAACTCTCGGGAAGACGTTGTGGAGCGGCCCTAGTAGACTCATCAACAGGAAAAGAAGACCGGAGCAGAGGAAAACGAAAGAAGATCAAGCGATCAATTGATCCCTTTTCCTACCGGTACCGGGTCACTCCATTTGAAGAAGGTACTCCCTAGTGCCTCGAGTCGGAACTCAAGAACAACCCTCGGGAAGGCGCTGTAGACTAACCTTGCGGATTCACAGACAGGAGAAGAAGACCGAAGGAGAAAAAGACGATAGGTGAGACCAATGAACTTTCTCTTCCTACGTTACATTTCCGTCCCCCTTTCCCTAATCGGCCTCTGTTGGTTTATTTGACTTTATTTCACTTTTCTTTACTTTAAATAGCTTCCTTTTAACTCATAAAAAAACAAAAAAAACAAAAAAAATTTCATAAAAGACACAAAAATTCAGAAAAATTTTCAAAGAAAATTCAAAAATTTTTAAAGCTTTGAAACTTATTTACCTTTGAAAATTTTTGAAGAAAATCCAAGAAAGTTTCTAACATGTTTGGCAAAGGTTAGATTTGTTTCCCTACATTCAAGATTTTTAAAAATACATTCTAAAGGCATATCTTTAAAACCATGACTTTCGTGATTGTTGTCTAAAATTCTGTTGTATTCGGAAGGACATTGGAAAATTTCGAAAAATCATTGGTCTCGACCAAGACCTTAAACTGGTTTTTCCCCCCCACACTGGTCAACGTTTGACCGGCTCACCATTCCCAAACTGGTTCACCCCAGTTTTCTCCATTTCGCTTGTATATTATTGTTGTATCCATAAAATTCACAAAAATCATGAAATTTTCAAAAATTCCAAAAGTATTTTCACATTTTGGTTTCAATTGATTTCATTTGTGTTATTTTGAAAGTTCGGGAAAAATATCAAAAATCATTTTCACACTTAGGAAAAATCACAAAAATATCTGTTTAGGCACAAGAAAAATTCATTCCAATCCCGAACCAATCTCAAAATCCTCCCGAAATAGTATTTTTGATACTTAAAAAAAAAAACCTATAGATTTCAAAATCCTCGGGAGCGTATTTTGTATCCTATTTTCGATTTTCCTTCCCGATGATTGCCAACGAGAACATTGACTCTTCGGAGTACTAGATTGCCCCGGTTCTGAGGGAATACCTATATAGTATTTTCATTTTGTTTTTGACTTTTGAAAGGGAGTGATCTTTAAAGGCTTATTACATTTATTTCGGGAAAACTCTTTATTAATCTGGTACCATTCGTAAGAACGGGCGTGTAGGGGGTGCTAATACCTTCCCCTTGCGTAACCATACTCCCGAGCCTAACTTTGGTGACGTAGACCGATTCTACCCCTAACGGGGTAGTAATCAAGTGTTCTAACCACACTTCAAAAGGTTAGTGGCGACTCCACCACACATCGTTTTTCACGAAAATTCACATTTTCAAAATACACATTCATTTTTCCCAGTTCGCAAGCCGAACCCATTTTTAAACCAGAGATTGGTTCTCTGGGCCGGGTTCGGGACGTCGCGACAATCATGTTTCAAAATGGGTGGAAGCTATACCTTATAGGACAAATGACCATAGGGTTGTCATCCGATTTCTCAAGGAATTATTCACATGTTTTGGCATGCCCAAGGCGATCATTAGTGATCGTGGGATGCACTTTCGTAGCAAACCATTTCAAAAATTAATGCAAAAATATGGAGTTACCCATAAGGTCTCTGCTCCATACCATCCTCAAACTAATAGTCAAGTCGAGCTAGCCAACAGAAAAAATCAAGATCATACTTGAGAAAACGGTTCGTCCTAATCTAAAAGACTTGTCAGAAAAGCTAGTTGATGCACTCTGGGCCCACCGAACTGCATTCAAGAAGAATTTAGGGATGTCTCCCTACAGGTTAGTTTACGGTAAGGCATGTCATTTACCATTTGAAATTCAACATCGTGCATTATGGGCTATTAAACAGATTAACTTTTCCCTTGATGATGCCAAAGGTTTGAGAAAGTTGCAGGTATGTAAGCTTGAAGAATCTAGGAGAGAAGCCTATGACAATGCTCATTTAGCAAAGGAACGCATGAAGCTGTTGCATGACAGGAAAATCAAGGATAAGCACCTTTTCCTAAATCAGCAAGTTCTCCTTCATGACTCATAGTTACATCTGTTTCCTGGGAAGCTGAAGTCCCGATGGGGCCTGTACATCGTTAACTGTTGCATGACAGGAAAATCAAGGACAAGCACCTTTTCCTGAATCAGCAAGTTCTCCTCCATGACTCCCGGTTACATCTGTTTCCTGGGAAGCTGAAGTAATGATGGGGTGGCCCATACATCGTTAACTATTGCATGACAGGAAAATCAAGGACAAGCACCTTTTCCAAATCAGCAAGTTCTCCTCCATGACTCCTGGTTACATCTGTTTCCTAGGAAGCTGAAGTCCCGATGGGGTGGCCTGTACATCGTTAAACATGTTCATCCTCACGGTGCAGTGGAGACGGTGGACACAAAGAATGGCAACAGTTTCACAGCCAATGGACAACGACTCAAACCTTTCATGACTCCCTTCAACTCAAATGACCCTAGGGGAGTTTTATGACCTCTCTCTCATTACTTTTCTTTTTCATTTTATTTTATTTGTTTTTTTTTATTTGCATTTCTATTTTTTTTCTATTGCATTAGTTGGTAGTGATTTTCTATTAGTATGTTCACCCGTGTACAGTTTTTCTATTTCCCATATGCGTTCACATTGAGGACAATGTTCCACTTTAGTTGAGGGGTGGTGAGAATTTGCATGTGACATTATGCATATCCACTTGCTGAGTTTTCTTTTTAAAAAAAGAAAGAAAGAAAGAAAGAAAGAAAGATTATTGAGGATAGACGATTATGCCATAATTAACACTGACTTATACCCTTCACATACTTGCATATAACCTAATAATTACACACTCGAGTCATTTATGTGTAGTTTCTCTTTATATGACTTTGTAACTCCATGAAGAATTGATTGGTAGTACACTCGTGTTAATTTGATTATATAAACTTTGGTATTTACATGGTATCTCATGAGGTTGAATAGACACATCTACGTGATTCATTGCACTTAGGATTCCTTGTGAGCACTAAAAGAACACCCGTGGTGACTATGACACCTTGTGAATTATCCTTGAACCATTTATCGTCCTTTTGAGCGTTAACATCAAATCAGAGTTCATGAAACTCCGTTCTCTTTTCTTATGGATGATTCTTTGTACACTAGTCTTTGTTTTTGATTTTCTAGCCTAAAGGTGGCATCTAGTGGGGAGATAGAAACTTAGGTCTTGTAGTCTACTCAAGATGTGAAAGTCGAGCCACCCCTAGAAATAGACTTAGTTCATGGACTACTCTTCCCATTGGTGGTATGAAGACAATAAAAGAAGTGTAATGATTATCCTAAATGACAATGAAAATAAAAAAAATTGAAGAATGAGAAGAAGAAAGAATAAGGAAAATAGAAATGCACATGAAATGAAAGATTAATACCTACTATATAGATATGCATAAAAAGTCATGGACACGACACATGTTCTCGACATATGAAGACTCTTCAACCGCTTAATGCCTCAGATGTATTTACGCCTGATTTGTGAATAAGTTGATCTAGGGTGGTCTTGGTTGGATATGGCAAGTAAGTGAGAAGATGCTAGGTTGAAGGACCCAACACCTCACAAATAAGTTAGATCCTTTTCTAACTAGTCCACTCCATACATTTAGATTTTGTTCCTTGCAATATGTGGGATGTTTGATCGTGACACTCCTCCTCACATATGATGAGTGAACATATTCTTTTTGAGTGTTTTTGAGGGTATCCCAGTTAGGCCAAGCCAAAATGACCGTTCTGTAGGTGTCCACTGGTATCCTAGGTGTAACGAGTCATACACATTACACATACCTCGAGATTTCGCTTGTTTATACTCAGATTTATATGACTGCATTAACTCTGAGTTGTATTGCTGGTTAACTTAATGAGAGTATACTGTTCTTAATGACTATATAACGATGAGACTCATATAAATGACTTAATTCGGAGTTGCGTGCATTGTATATGATGAGCTTGTGTGAAATTTGGTTATATTCTTACATGTGATATGGTATGGTTGGGTTGCATGTACATTCATTTTATGTTTGTTGGAGTTAGTATTTTTGGGTACCACCCTAGAATTCATTCACGTTATTTGCTAGAGACTAGCAAAACGTTAGTTAGGGGGTGTGATTACGCGCTTAAATTGCGTAATTAGGTATCGTAATTCATGCATTACGAATTATATCCTTAATTAAATGTTTAATTATACTCAATATTTTAACATTGTGCCTCATTCATAATATTTGGGTTTGATTGAATAATCAACGAATTTTTGGTATTTTATCGCAGAGCAATTATTGGAAGCTAAAAGCGACACTATTCCGTATTTTGGGCGTAACTTTCTCATCCAAGCTCCAATCAAGATGATTCAAAATTATAAGAAAAGCTGAGGAAGAGCTCTAGGACTTTCATGTTTCAAGATTTGAGAGATATAGGCTCCATAATGGTCAAACTCGATCATGTTCACTGGGAAATAAAAAGAAGAAACAAGAAAAGGAAAGAAAAGAAAAAAAAAATTGAATTACCTCGATTTGACCTGGCCATGCAGTTGGGTCCTTTTTTTGGTGCGTTGGGTAGGGCTGGAGGATCGTCCTCTATATAATTTTTTTTTTTTGCTCTCCCTTTCCCAGCTAGCTCCCTCCCTATGCTTTTCTCCCTCTCAATCTCCCTTCTTTTCTCTCTCCCTCTCGACTCTCTCTTCCTCCCAGCTTTTCTTTCTCATGCACCCTCTCCCTCTCTTCCCTTCTCTCCTTATTCTCTTCCTTTATCTTCTCCCTCTTGGCTTCTCTACCTTCTTTTCTTTCTTCCATTCACTCTCTTTTCTCTTCTTCCCGATTTTACTCTCTACAACTCCCTCTGCTGTAGCTGCTGTGACTGCCCTTTATTCTTGCTGAGCTACGATGTGTCACCACTTCCAGCCCATGAACATGAAAACCTATTGCTGTGTTGGATCTACACCAACCCGAGAGGACCCCTGTGTGCCGTTGCTGCTGCTGGGCCGAGAAGACCACTTATGCTACCCTCCATTGCTGCAACTTAGCCTCTTGCTGCTGCTGCGGCCGCCATCCAAGCCAACCTGAGAGCTTCCTCACACGACTGCACCTCCAACAATCTCTTTACAATCCAGCCATCTTCTTTTCTCTATCTCTCTTTCTTTATCTTTTTATTCTTGCAATTAAATGGCATGTTGAATATTGTTAATTTTTTTTAGTTGAATTTGAGTTAAAGTTTTAAACTTTTGAATCTTGTTGGGTTACTATTGATTAAGTTTTTTTTTTTTTTTTTTTCTCCTCTTAACTAATACTAGTATTAGATTCAATTTTTTCTTGAGTTAATTTTTATTTGATTAAAGTTCGATCTTGTAAGAAATAAAAAGAATAAAATACAAAAAGAAAAAAAAATATCTTCTTTAGGATTCAAATCTGTTATCTTCTTTAATAAATTAAATTTTGTTGAGTTCTATCTAATTTAATTTTAGTTAATTAAAGTCCAAATTTTGATCGTGTTTAGTTTATTATTTAGTTGTTAATTTTGGTTCAAGTTCTTGTTTGTGTTAAAGTTTTAATTTTGGTTTAATTTCTTAATTGTGTTAAAAATTTGGTTTTTGTTCGAGTTTTTGTTTGATTGAGTTTTTTTTTTTTAATTGCACGCCTAAGTTACGTAGGAAAGTTATCATCTTTAGGTATTCCTTGTCCGAAGTTCAACATATGATTTAATTCTTACCAGGTTAATAAAATATAGGGTCGTTTCTCGTTGTAATTTAATTTAGTGCATGTTAGGATTTAGAATTTAAATTGCGCATTCTTTTAATTCCTTAAAAAAAAGTAGAAAATATTAACCAATCCTAGAAAACCCTAATTTGAATTGTGCTCAGTAAACCTTTTGTTTATTATTTTCTTTTTGGAATTACGTAAAATTTGGAATTAAATTGTATTCCCCGAGGAGACGATTTGGTCCTTGGGCTAAATATTACACGACTGAACTCCTACACTTGGGATAGCTTCCGAGCTGCTCATTTTTTGAGTGAATCAATGGTAAAACAGTAATATACAGAAATAATATTATATAGTATCAGAATCTTGATGGACCAAAGCAGATCATAGAGCACGGTACTGTAACTATATAGTATAGATAGTGCAACCACACATCTCAGATAGAGTGTGGAATTGACAGTCGATTGTGCCTAGAAGAGAGATGAAGGCTTCCTAGTAGTTAGGTCTAGGTTAAGGAGACCAATCGTACTATAGAGGTTATAGTTTGACTTAGCCTGGTAGGCCAGCCACAGTTAAGTCATGCCCATGGGCTGCACAACCTGAGCATGCGAGGTTAATTCATGCATATAGTTATCCATCCAGGGAAGCTTTCACAGTTATATAAATAAATGTATATAGTTTTACAGAGAATAGGAACTATCTACTACAGCTAAAAGTATGTTCAAATAGAAAGTTTATTTTAAAAGGCATAGGTGTGAGTTATGATATTTGTTACATTGAAATGTTATCATAGTTATAGTTGACTTAAATATTATGTTATTCAAGTAAAACTCATTTGCCACACACTGGTTGTAATTCATTTCATCTTATTGAGAGGTATCTCACCCTAGAATTCCAAACATTTCAGGTGATCCAGATAGATGTGCGAAGCGAGCTCCAAGATAGAGGGGACTTTAGAACTGCACTAGCTACAGGGCAAGTATTTGAGTTGGCAGTTGTATTTTTGGGTGTATCCCTAGGACATTGGGCTTTTGTTGGGAGACGCATATGTATATTTTGGGAAATACTAAAACTCTGGTATTTTAAAGAAGGTTAAGGTATTTTTATGTTTTCCCGTTGAATAGGTGATATGTTTTGTGAACATTTATCCTCGATACCACTTGAGGTCTAAGATGTTATAGTGGATATTGTTATAGGTATCAAAGTAATATTATATTATTGTAGTTTGGAGATAGGAACTTCGGGATGGTTTCTGTGATTTTCCTAGGGTGATGATTTCAGGAAAGCCATGGTAAACTATCGTTGGTTTTCGTAGTTAGATTAATGTAAGAATTGTATTATGAAGTTAGGATTCTCAGATTATTCTCATGTCATTGTAGGATGGACCTCGAAAATAGCAATACACACATCGGTGGTACTCGTGATGCAGGGCCTTCCAATATGGGTGGCAGTAACTCTGACCAGGTGCTGTGCAGTGTAGCATAACAAGTGATGGCGGAAATAGAGTGGAACAGCAGAGAACAGGGTTGCCCACTAGCTAATTAGAGTTGTACGATCCAGTAGTTCACCGAAATGAATCCTTTGGCATTCTCAAGGGGAGCTGACCCTGCGATTTCTGAAAATTGGATGCAAGAAATTGAGGAAACACTAACGGTGTTGCACTGTACTGATGATCAGCGGGTCCTCTATGCCACATATAAGTTGATAGGTGAGGCTAAGAGGTGGTGGACAACTGTGAAGTTGTTATAGGAATAGTGACCTGTACTAGTCACCATGACTTGGAGCCGGTTCAAGGAGGTGTTCTTTGACCGATATTTCCCTACCACTGTTAGAGAAGTTAAGGTAAAGGAATTCTTGAACTTGACACAAGGGCATCCGACAGTCCAATAATACACAGTGAAGTTTATTGAGTTGGTGCGTTTTGCCCTATATATTGCCCTAGACGAGGCTAAGAAAACAAGGAAGTTCGAGAGGGGTTTGAGGCAAAATATTTATGAACAGGTGGTAGTCTTGAAGGATCAGGACTTTTCAGAGTTGGTTGACAAAGCCACTGTAGCAAAGGCGAGCAGGCAGAGGGGTACTGGGATACCGAGCTAAAGAAAGAGGTCCACGCCTCCTGGGTTTCAGGTAGGTACTAGCTGAGGCCTATGGAGGGGAGATTGGTACGACGGAGGTTAGGGGCAAGTGATGGGAAACTGTGGATATCAGGGTGAGTAGACATGTCCTATTTGCCCTAGATGTGGTAGGAGGCATATGGGAGAATGCCATGTGGGAGAGAATATCTGGTATAAGGGTGGATGGCTCGGACACATTGTGAGAAACTTCTAAGCACAACCAGCTAATTGACCAGCTTTTAGACCATTTCAGAGAAATAATCAAGCACCTTGAGGAGGCCAGTAGAGGAACACAGCCCTGGAGAGAGTTTATGTGATGACATCGGGAGACACTGAGGCTGTGGGTGATGTGGTGACAAGTACCATTAATATGCTTTCAATTAAAGCTATTTTTTTTATTTGACTTAGGGGCCACACATTCTTTTGTATCTAAGGGGTACGTCAAATTATATGGGGTAGAAACTCAACTGTTAGACACCAAGTTGTTAGTAGCTACATCGATAGGGTCAGTAGTAAGGTGTCAAAGGGTACTTAAAGGCTATCCAGTTGGTATTTAGGAAAGAATATTACTGGCTGATCTTGTGGTATTAGATATGCAAGGGTTTGATATAATTTTGGGTATGGATTGGCTAGCTACTAATTACGTCAGTATTGATTGTCATCAGAAAGAGGTGATATTTAGGCTTGTTGGAAAGCAGGAGTTCAGATTCATAGGTCTTGTGTGCATACCCCACCATAGTTGGTGTCAGCTATTCAAGCAAGGAGACTACTCTGGGACGGTTGCAAGGGGTACATAGTTTGAATAAAAGAAATGCTAGAGGGAGAATCGAAACTTGCTGATATTTCAGTAGTTAGGAAATTTTCAAATGTTTTTCTAGAGGAGTTACTTGGTTTACCACCAAATCATGAAATTGAGTTTGCTATTGATTTATTTCTAGGGTCGGCACCGATTTCTAAAGAACCCTACAGAATGGCTCCAGCCAAATTGGAAGAACTGAAATACCAGTTGCAAGAATTATTAGACAAAGGGATTATCAGGCTTAGTGTGTCGCCCTGGGGAGCACCAATTTTATTTATGAAGAAGAAAGACAGGTCGATGAGGATGTGTATTGACTACATAATGATAAATAAAGTGACAATTAAGAACAAGTATCCTTTTCCCCATATTGATGACTTGTTTGATCAGCTCCAGGGAACTTGCGTTTACTCTAAGATTGATCTTCAGTCAAGATATCATTAGGTGAAACTTAAAACAGAAGATGTTCCGAAAAATGCTTTTCGAATACGGTTTGGCCACTACGAGTTTTTGGTTATGCCCTTCGAATTGACTAATGCACCGGTAGTTTTTAATGGTTTTAATGAATAGGGTATTCCACCAGTATTTGGACTAGTTTGTTATTGTTTTCATCGATGATATTTTGGTTTGCTAAAAGAGTTTTGAGGAGCACGAATATCATCTAAGGATCGTACTACATGTGTTGAAAGAAAAGAAGTTGTACGCTAATAAGAAATGTGAATTTTGGTTGAGGGAAGTTACATTCCTTGGACATGTGATCTCTGGGAATGGTATTTTGGTAGATTTTAGCAAAGTAGAAGCAGTAGTGAATTGGATAAGACCGAGGAATGTTTAGGAAATCTAAAGTTTCTTGGGTCTGGTAAGATACTATCGGCGATTTGTAGAGGGTTTTTCCAGATTATCAGGTCCTCTAACTCGCTTACGAGGAAAAGTTTGACGTATGAGTGGACTGACAAATATGAGTAGATCTATCAGGAGTTGAAGTAGCGACTCGTCACCGCACCAATTTTGACCATTCCATTAGGAGATGGAGATTATGTGATCTACAGCGATGCATATCTGAGAGGACTTGGGTGTGTATTGATGCAACAAGGAAAGGTTGTGGCATACGCTTCTCGAAAACTCAAGGAATATATAAAGAACTACCTGACGCATGATTTAGAGTTGACTGCAGTGGTGTACACTTTAAAGATCTAGAGGCATTTTCTATATGATGGGAAATGTGAGATCTTTAAAAATTATAAGAGTTTGAAATATTTTGTTCACACAGAAAGAGTTAAATATGTGGTAGAGGATATGGTTGGAATTAATTAAAGATTACGACTGTACCATCAGTTACCACCTAGGAAAAGCAAATGTGGTAGCTAATGCCTTGAGTCAAAAATTAGGGAATGCCTCTATGTCAGCAGTGGTGATGCAGCATTAGATAGGAATGGATTTGGAAAGACTTGGAGTAGAGCTAGTAGAGGGAGATCACCAAACATTTATTGCTAACTTGGTACTTTAGCCAACTTTGCTAGAGAAAATTAAGATTGCACAGATGTGGGATGCAGAATTGGTAAAGATCAGGGATAAAGTACAGAGTGGACAGGGATTCAATTTTACTATTTCAGATGATGGTGCTCTGAGATTTGGTACCAGACTATGCATACCTATAGATATTGAAATTAAAAAAACCATTTTGGAGGATGCACATTGATCCTTCTATACAATGCACCCAAGAAGCACCAAAATGTATAGGGATCTTCGGGAATCCTTTTGGTGGAGCAATATGAAGAAAGAAATAGTCGAGTACATAGAGCATTCTTTGACATGCTAGTAGGTAAAAGGTGAGCACTAGAGACCAGTGGCACAATTACAGCCACTTCACATTCCTGAGTGGAAGTGGGAACATATTTCTATGGATTTTGTTACAGGATTACCGCTAGCATTGCATGATCAGGATGTTGTCTAGGTAGTCATAGCCAGTTAATAAAGACTGCCCACTTTCTTCCCATCATAGTTGGCTACTCCATGGGTTGGTTGGCAGAGATATATATACAGGAGATAGTGAGACTACATGGAGTGCTTGTTTTTATCGTCTCTAACCAAGACCCACGGTTAAAATCACAATTTTGGAAAAGTTTGCAAAGAACCATAGGCATATAGCTTATATTCAGTATGGCCTTTCATCCTCAGACCGATAGACAAATGGAGAGGACGATTTAAATATTAGAGGATATGTTGTGAGCTTGTGTATTAGATTTTGGTGGTAGGTGGATTGAGTACATGTCACTAGTCAAATTTGCTTATAATAATAGTTACTAGGCTACCATTGGGATGGCACCATATGAGGCGTTACGTGACAGGAGATGTCAATCCCTATTATATTAGGATGAAACAGGGGAGAGAAAGATTTTGGGGTCAGAGATGGTTCAACAAGCTTCATAGAAAATTAAACTCATTAGAGATAGAATCCGAACAGTTCAGATTCGGCAGAAAAGTTATGCAGATTCTCACCGGAAAGAGTTGGAATTTGGTGCAAGAGATCAGGTATTTCTAAAAATTGCACTGATGAAAGGGGTGATGAGGTTCGATAGGAAGGGTAAGCTGAGCCCTAGGTACATTGGACTGTTCGAGATACTTGAAAGAATAGGTCTGGTTGCCTATAGGTTAGCCTTACCGCCAGTTCTATCCAAAATTGATTACGTATTCCATGTATCCATGCTAAGGAAATAAGTCCTGAATCCCTCCCATGTGATCAAATATGAAGCACTGGAACTTGGAGGTGCCTTGTCTTATGAAGGAGTGCCTATACAGATTATAGATCGAAAGGAACAAGAGTTACACACAAAGAGGATTCCACAGGTAAAGTATTATGGCGCCACCATGCAGTCGAGGAGGCTTCGTAGGAGTTAGAGGAACAGATGGGCGAGCAATATCCACATCTATTCAGTGGAGATCAGAGATGAGATATCAAGAGTAAAATAATGTTGACTTTTTGAGTTCGTCTCCTGTTTTGATTATGACAAATCACAGTATCTCATCTGTGTGCCAAGTGTATAAACATGTTTACTTTTCTAAGAACGGATGACAGATGAGAAATGGAAGTCCAGAAGCACTTAAACGAGCACATCATTTGGCACAATCCATGATATTGCAAAGGAGCAGAGCATGAAGTTCTTTTTTTTTTTGTTTTCTTTCAAGTTATATTGTAATTGTAATAAGTTTTTTATGGTTTGTAATAACCGCATTTCATGCATGATAGGATTTAATGCTCAAGACCATAGATTGACCTTAGGGATCACCTTCCGTCAACCTTTGGTCGATCGACGTCGGATTTTTTGGGTTAACTCTCAAGGCCATGATTGACCATAGGACACATCATAACTATGTCCCTAAAGCCAAAATTGCAAAGATATACAAATAAGGACTAAGTCATATAATGTCAAAAGAAGAAGAAAAGTTTTCAAGAGACCTCAGTCAATCAAACCATCAATAAATGCTTCGGTTGAGCGAATGGCCAACTTTTGACTTTGTTCAGTCGACCGAACTTAAATTAAACGTATCTTCCATGGTTGACCAATTGACATGTGTCTGACACCCAACTTTTCGCTCGACCGAAGTTGTAGTTCATTTTGGCCACAGTCGACCGAACCACATGAATGGTCAACTGAACCTTTTTATCAATCGACCGAACCCACGAAGGGGTTCAAAATTGCCGTGAGACGTTCGACCATATCTCCAATTCAAAATTACCACGGTCGACCGATCCATGAATACGGTCAACCGGACCTCTTGGGTTGAAATTTTTTAACTACGATAAAACAAGGTTAATTTTAATTAACCTTCATTAAACTTTTCTAAAATGACTCTTGTGTCCCCCAACGGTTATAATTTGTTGAATACCTATAAATACCCATTCATTTGGAGAGATTAACATAAGATTAGCAAATAGATTAGCAAAATTCCTCTCAAATTTTTATACTTCTTTTGTTATGAACTTTAAATTCCAAGCACAAATTTTTTAATACTCTCTTCCATACTTACTTGAAAATATCCTTTTGAAATAGAGAGTATGTTTTACTTGTTCCCCTCTCTTGCAAATCAATTGCAAGATTGAAGGGTACTGATTGTGGTTATTGTGTGCTTCCTCACAAATCATTTCCTTGGCAAAATACTCTCACATATTCATACGTTTTTAAAAATTTATTTTTGAGAGTTTTGCTTGATTGTTTATTCCCATAATATTTCGTATATAAATATTTGATTGGGAATAACTTGTTTTAGTTTCCTAGTCTTTGCATTCAAATTTCAAGACTTGAGAGCTTGGATATTTTATTTGAAAAATCTTTTGCAAACTTAAACCCTAAGTATCTACTGTGATTATATTTGATAAAATATTTTTGTGATACTCGATTAGGGTTTTGAGGTAACCTTGAATATTCACTTGTTGAATATATTATCTTGAATTAAAATTTTCAAGATCTCACTTGAGCATTAAATACAATTATCTATGAGTGCATTGGTTATCGTTTGTGCATATCGGTACAAATTTTCTTATGTTAGAAGCACTTTTAATTGTACTAAAGAGAGTTTGTAAAAGTTGAGGTTAGCCCTGGTAATCTGACCTGATGTTGTATATATACGGTGCCACTCCACCGGTTAAGTGAGCAATAGTGGTAATCCTCGGGCTTGCAAGTTGAGGTGGGGACGTAGGCACATTTGCCGAACCCTGGTAACATTTCTGGTGTCTCATTTACTTTTCTTGCTTTACATTCTATTGCTTGCTTAATTCTATTCATATACTGAATATAGTGAATTGTGAATTGTTGGGAGATACTGGAACTGTATTGCTTGTGCAGAAAATTGATTGTTTTATCTTTTCTGTAATTTTATACGTACATAGACTGCCCCTAGGTTGTGAAATACTACTAATATCAGGTTAAACCTAGGAATAAGTTTAGAATTCCAATTCACCCCCCCCCTCTTGGAATTACACCAAAGTCAACAAATATCTATATGTGTATTGTTGACTTGTATAGTGTAAGGTAGAATAGTTAGTACTTTTGGTTTTAGGTTATAAATGGTTTTCGGAGAGTTTTCTTTTATTTAAATGATTGTAATCTCCCAGAATTCTTTATTGTAACCACGATATTCTCTACCATAAGTGAGGGTAATTACTAAAATTGCAATGTTTTCTTTAAGCTTGTAAATGTGACTAATAACAAATTTCGAAGACGAAATTTATTTTAGGAGGGGAGAATGTAGAGACCCGAAAAATAGAAATGATAAGAAAAATTGAAGAAAAAAGGAAAATGGCTTGGTAAGGAGAAAACTGGTGACAATTTTCTGGAGTGCTAAGAAAACTATCTACGGTTATATAATTACCACAGCCGAGTAAAAGGGTAAATAGTGAAATCGGGTTCGTTAAAGACAAAACCGATGACGGTTTTTTGCGAGCCTAAGAAAACCGTCGACGATTTTTTCCAGACATATAATGGTATATAAGGGCTGCATGTCATTTTCTTGTTTAAAAATTCAAAAACTTTCTCTCTCCTATGGAAGCTGTTAAAACCCTCTCTCTCTCTCTCTTGATTTTCTCACTCTAAACTCGCCCGTTCGACAATCAGACTTTGTACCTAAGGTCTAGTGGTGATCCTTATCAATTTGACCAGAGCATAATTATGTTTTGAGGATCCCAGACACCACTCCAAAGTTGAGGTAAGGGTGGTAAATGTTAGTATTTGATTTATTAAATGAGGAATATGGGTTTAGAGATATTTAAATGATTATAATTGTGGTATTAAGGTTGATTGAATTGGGAAAAAATGTAAATTTCAGGGTTTTGATGTGAGCATCGCAGGCACAGGTTTAGGGTCCTTGCGGACATTTCCTCAAGGAATATGGTAAGAATAATAAATAGTTTGTTTTTTGATGTTTCATTAATTAAATGGAGTGTGTGGGTTCAAGAAAATGTGAATGTGATAATATTATGGGAAATACATAATTTCAGGATTTTTGAATTCGGAACGTTGCGGATGTGAGTATAGAATTTTAGCAGACCTCTCGATAATCAGGTAAGGGGAATAAGTTAAGTCAGTTAATTTTGGGAATTTTATAAATTAAAATATAACATGTGTTTATGGGATTTGAATTTTACATTTGTTATATGTTTATGAAAATTCAGGAAATTGGGTAACATGAAAGTTTTACAAATGATATATATTATTTCTAGATAGCTGGAAAATACAGTTTTTCCTATACAGTTTATAGTATAAAAATTTCATTTAAAATTTTGTGGCATGAGAAGTATCAGATATAGTATAGAGATTCAATACAAAGTTTTATACAGCTTTTATAGAACCATGATTATATACAACTTCTATAGAACCATGATTTACAGTTATTACAAAACCATGATATACGGTTATTACAGAGCTGTGATTTACAATTATCACAGAATCATGGTATTACAGTTTATACAGAGTCATAGTAAAACACTAATATACAGAAATAATATTATAGAGTATCAGAACCCTAATAAACCAGAACAGATCACAGAGCATGGTACCGTAGCTATACAATATAGATAATGACCACACATATCAGATAGAGTATGGAAATTGATAGTTGATTGTGCCTAAAGGAGAGATGAAGACTCCCTAGTAGTCAGGTCCAAGTTGAGGAGGTCAATCGTACTTAGGGGTGAGCATAATTCGGGGAAACCCGAATTAACCAAATTAACCGACAAATTTCGGTCGGTTCGGTTCGGTCAAGAAATAGGGTCGGTTCGGTTCGATTACGATTTTACCAATTTTCGGTTAATCGGTTATCAGTTTGGTGAATATGAATTATCAATTCGGTTAACCGAATTAACCGAATTGATAATTAATGATTCTAGTGATTCTACTCTTATAGTTTAATACCAAAATATCTTTTTTATTAATAAAATTAATAGATGAGATGCTTAATTAAGCTCGAATTAGTAAAAAAGTTATAATTATATTCTGTTTTTAATAATTAATTTCAAATTATTTTGGTTAAATTCGGTTAATCGAATTACCCGAAAAGGTAATTCGGTCAGGTTCGGTTCGGTGAGCTTCCTTTGTTCGATCGGTTCGGTTATCAGAAATCATTAACCGAAAATTTTGGTTAATTCGGTTAATTAACCGAATTTGGCCGAACCGACCGTTTGCTCACCCCTAATCGTACTACAGAGTTTATAGTTTGACTTAGCCTGGTAGGCCAGCCAGAGTTAAGTTCCGCCTACGGGCCATACAACCCAACCATGTGGGGTTAATTCATGCATACAATTATCCATCCAAGGAAGCTTTCACAGTTATATAAATAAATGTATATAGTTTTACAGAGAATAGGAACTATCTACTACAATTAAAAGTATGTTCAAATAGAAAGCTTATTTTAAAAAGGCATAGGTGTGAATTATGATATGTGTTACATTGAAATGTTATCACAGTTATAGTTGATTTAATAATTATGTTATTCAAGTAAAACTCATTTGCCACAAACTAGTTGTAATTATTTCGTCTTATTGAGAAGTGTCTCACCCTAGAATTCCAAATATTTCAGGTGATCCCGATAGATGTGCAGAGCAAGCTCCGAGATAAAGGGGTCTTTAGTACTGCCCTAGCTACAAGGTAAGTATTTGAGTTGGAATTTGTATTTTTGGGTATGTCCCTAGGACATTGGGTTTCTTTTGGGAGATGTATATGTATATTTTGGGAAATACTGAAACTCTAATATTGTAAAGAAGGTTAACGTATTTTTATGTTTTCCCCGTTGCATAGGTGGTATGTTTTGTGAACAGTTATCCTCAGTACCACTTGAGGTCTAAGATGTTATAGTGGATATTGTTATAGGTATCAGAGTAATATTATATTGTTGCTGGAGATATATATAATATATATTAGTATAATAATAAAAAAATTATAATAATTTTGGGGTCGTGACAACCCACTTCCCCGCATTGATGATTTATTTGACCAGCTTTAGGGGACATAGACTTTCTTGAACATTGATCTACGATCTAAGTACCATCAAGTAAAGGTTAAGGCAGAGGACGTTCCAAAGATATCATTTCAGACTCAGTATAGCCATTATGAGTTCTTGGTTATGCCGTTTGGACTGATGAATGCTCCTTCTGTATTCATGGTCTTGATGAATAGAGTTTTCCATCAGTACCTAGATCAATTTGTTGTAATTTTTATTGATGACATTCTAGTATATTCAAAGAGCCATAAGGAACACGAGGAACATTTGTGAATAGTTCTTCAAGTGCTGGGAGAAAGAAGGTTGTATGCCAAGTTCAAGAAGTGTGAATTCGGGTTGAAACAAGTCACCTTCCTTGGACACGTCATATCTAGGGGTGGCATTTTTGTGGATCCGAGCAAGATTGAGGTGGTAGTGGACTGAAAAAGATTAAAAAATATGCAGGAAGTCAGGAGTTTCTTGGGATCAGCCGAATACTATTACCGATTTGTAGAGGGATTCTCCAAATTCTCAAGCCTGTTGACAAAACTGACTAGGAAGAGTGTGAAGTTTGAATGGACAGATGAGTGTGAATAGAGCTTCTAGGAATTAAAGCAGCAACTCATCACTACACTAGTTCTTACGATTCCTTTGGGAGAAGAGGGTTTTGTAATTTATAGTGATACGTCACACAAAGGGCTCAGGTGTGTTCTGATGCAGCGGGAGAGAGTTGTAGCTTATGCTTCATGGTAGCTCAAAGAATATGAAAAGAATTACCCTACCTATGATCTGAAGTTAGTAGCGGTGGTTTAAGCGTTGAAAATTTGGAGACATTATTTGTATGGGGGTAGGTGTGAGATCTTCACAGATCATAAGAGCGTGAAGTACTTTTTCACATAGAAGGAATTAAATATGAAGTAGAGGAGGTGGCTAGAGCTGATTAAAGATTATGACTGCACCATCAGTTACCACCCGGGAAAAGCTAATGTGGTAGCTGATGCTTTGAGCCGCAAATCAGTTGGTTCATCAGTATCAGCAGTGGTGACTCAGCATCCAATCCAAATGGATTAAAAAAAGGTTCGTGTGGACTTGGTAGAGGGAAATCACCTGGCACTCATTGTTAATCTAGAACTTCAGCCCACCTTATAGGAAAGAATTAAAGTTGCTCAGATGAAAGATGTGGAATTCATGAAAATTATTGATAAAGTGTATAATGGCCAGGAGTATGGTTTAATATCTCAAATGACTGAATTTTGAGGTTTCATACTAGACCTTGTGTGTCTTCTGATGCTGAGATTAAGAGAATTATCTTGGAGGAAGCACACTGATCCCTTTATGCAGTGCATCATGGAAGCACTAAGATGTACAAGGATCTTTAGGAGTCTTTTTGGTGGGGTAATATGAAGAAAGAAATCGCTGAATTTGTAAAGTAGCGTCTGACATGTTAGCAGGTAAAAACAGGGCATTAGATACCGATGAGATCATTGCAACCGTTTCACATTCCCAAATGGAAGTGGGAGCATATTTTTATGGACTTTGTCATAGGGTTACCACTGGCACTGCATGGACAGGATGCCATATGGGTAGTTGTTGACTGACTGACGAAGAATGCCCCTTTTCTACCAATCGGAGTTAACAACTCCATGAGTAGATTTGCAGAATTATACATACAAGAGATAGTTATACTACATGGCGTGCCAGTGTCCATTGCATCAGACTGAGACCCACGATTTACATCTCAATTTTGGAAGAGTTTGCATAGAGCCATGGGTATACAACTAACATTCAGTACAACCTTTCATCCTCAAACTGATGGACAAACAAATAGGACCATACAAATACTAGAGGATATGTTGCGAGCCTACGTGCTGGACTTTTGAGGTAGTTGGATCCAATATTTACCACTGGTTGAATTTGCTTATAACAACAGCCACCAGGTCAGTATTGGGATGACACCATATGAAGCATTGTATGGTAGGAGGTTTCGATCTTTATTAAATTGGGATGAAATTAGTGAAAGGTAGGTTTTAGGGCCAGAGATGGTTCAGCAGACTTCAAAGAAGATCAGACTCATCCAAGATTGAATCAAAACTATAGTGACCCAGAGAATTTATAATATTTAAATAATAAAAGGAAGGGAGAAAAGGAAATAAAAAGGGGGCACAACAGGTCTTCATCGACGAGAAAATACCGAGAGGGGGTTTTGGGTGATTCTGAATTTCTTTGACGAGGAGAGAGTTAGTCAACGAGTTGTCTTCATGACTTCATTGACGAGGTGATATGGCTCGTCGACGAGGGCTACAGTTTAAATAGTTCTAAACGTGAATTTTTGCCAGATTTCACACAAACAGATTTTCTCTCTCTCCTCCTTTCGATTTTCCTCTCTTCTCTCTCAATTTCTTGTCCAGATTTTCACCGATTCGATGATCTGAAGCCACCACGACACCCCTGGGAGAGTTCTCTTCAAGTCCATGGAGTGGATCGTCGATGGGGCTGAGTTGGATACCATCCCAAATTCAGGGTAAGGCTTTCTACTCAATATTTGACTTCTTGACAGTTGTAGAAAGCGCAGTATATGTAGAAATACTGAAATTTAGTTATGGGGGATATCATTTTCAGGGTGTTGAACGGAGAACCCTGCGGATACAGGACTGTTTTTCCTAGGGGCTTTTCAAGAATCAGGTAAGGGGATAAACTAAGCTAGTTATTTGATGAAAATGTATGTATGTTATTACAACATCTAATTTCAAGAAAATAAATATACTTATATATGTTTTAGGTTTGGGAAATACTGCTGTAAAAGATGTTATGTTTATATATATATGAAACCTATTTTGTGTGGCATGAGTAGAATTTATAATTAAATACTGTTTTCTAGGAATATGAGAAAGATATGGATTTTATAATGAAAAATTGGCATACGGGTCGTGCTATGGATATGATTTGCCGACGTACGAGCCGTGCTATGGTTATGATTTGTTGATGTACGAGCCGTGCTATGGATATGTTTTTTTGGCATACGGGTCGAGCTATGTGTATGATTTGTTGGCGTATGGGCCGAGCTATGGATATGTTTTGCTGGCGTATGGGCCGAGCTATGGTAAAATGTCAATTACTGGCATACGGGACGATGATTTTCATGATATACGTATATATGCAAAACGATATGATGATATTGATTTGGTAACTAATGGTGTGAAATAACCATGTATCACGGTTTCATTATATGTTATATGTTATCAGAACCTGGTTGGCTTGGTTTAGGCTAGCACTTGCATGGTACCGCTGCTATGTGTTAATGATCATCATGATATTGTATTAATGCTACTGTACACAGTAGCGTGAGGTTGGATGGTCGATGTGGTTTTAAGAAGTGTGAGCACCCCTAGTGTGCAAACCAAGTCTGGTAGACCCATCGAACTTACAGACTGTACTTTTGACTTGGCATTGGTCGGCCAACCATTGTCAGGTCCCGCCTTTGGGTCACACAACCTAGTCATGTGGGGGTAATACACGACAACAACCAGCTAACCTACCAGGGTTGTTTTGTATTATATTTATATGAGATGAATTATGCTATGAAGATATTGTATACTCTGCTATGCTATGATTATACATATTTTTCCCAAAAATGATACATACAGTTTTACTAGTTATGCTATGTATATGATTATATGTATATCACAAAAATAGTCATGTTGCCACACACTAGTACTAGTTTATTTCCTTTATTGAGAGGTGTCTCACCCCGAATTACATGAATTTTTTAGAAGCCCCTGATAGGAGAGCGGATAAAGCTCCGCTGAGATAGTAGTGTTGATCTACCCTCTTTGAAGGGTAAGTTTTGGTGGGGACGGTTGGATTTTTGTGGGAAATGTCCTAGGACTTCCTTTTTGGGATGTATATACCTGAATACAATGGATGTTGTAACTCTGGTATTGAGATGGATGGATGGTTTTGTGTTTATAATATTATGATTTTATGTTTCCTCCTACTTAGGCTTCCATTATGTGTTTTTGCTTTATCCCTGGTACCCACGGGTTTAGGTTGATCATGACCTGTTGGATTTATTATACTGATTTGTATTATGTAAGAAAAAAAATAAAATATATGGAAATTAAGTAGGTTGTTACAAAAACAACTCAAAGTTGACAGAAAAGTTATGTAAACACTCGCCGATAAGAATTGGAGTTTGCTGTGGGGGACCATGTGTTCTTGAAAGTTGCACCGATGAAAAGAATTATGAGATTTGGGAAAAAGGGTAAGCTAAGCCCTAAGTTTATTGGACCATTTGAGATATTGGAAAGAATGGGTCTAGTTACTTAGAGATTAGCATTATCCCTACTGTTATCCAAAATTCATGATGTATTCCACGTATCTATGTTGAGGAAATACATCTCAAATCCTTCACATGTAATCAGTTATGTGGCACTGGAGCTTAGAGATACCCTTTCATACGAAGAAGTACTAGTGCAGATTCTAAATCGGAAAAAATAGGAGCTACTTACTAATAGGATCCTACTAGTGAAAGTACTCTAGCGCAATCACTTAGTTGAAGAAGTTTCATGAGAATTGAAGGATAAGATGCGTCAGAGATATCCACACTTGTTCAGCAGGGTCTAGAGTTGAGTTAGATTGTTTTGTTTATTGACTTGTACAGTGTAGGGTAGTTAGTGTTTTTGATTTTAAGTTATAAATGGTTTTGGAAGAGTTTTCTTTTATGTGATAAGAGTAGGTTAGGAAATTTCGAGGATGAAAATTTTTATAACGGAGAATGTAACGTTTCATAAAATTATATGCATGGAAGTGTAAATAAATAAATAAATAAAATAAAAAATAAAATTATTGATTAAATAATTAATTAAATATTATTAAATTGAATTAATCAAAAAAATAATATTATAAATATATATATATATATAATGCTAAAAGTAATTTGTATATACATATATATATATATATATATATGTATATAATAGTAATAGTAATATAATAGCTTGAAGCTTCCGGATTGAAATTCAAGTTGAGAATTCAATTGCAAATAGAAGCCCCCAAGCGTACTCTCCATCTCTCCTAATATTTCTTCGGCGAATCGTGCGCCGATTGAAGAACGGGAAGTATCCCTAAGTTCCAAATTTGACCACTGACATTTTAACCTGAGTGCATTTGTCATTTAAGCGTGATAGACATCACTCCTGAGATAAGGTAAAGAGAATAAATTATGTTAGTTATTTTAGAAATTCACCCGGTTAAATCGTGGTATATAGTTACTAGAATATTGGATATGGATTTCTGAGTAATTTTATGGGTATGAAAATTATAGTTTATTTATTAAAATTGTAGTATTTGATTAAATTAGATTTCTAGGAATATTTTGAAATTAAGTTAAATTGCAGGGATTTGATTAAATTAGATTTTTTGGTATATTTTGGAATTAGATTAAACTGCGGGGATTTGATCATATTGGTGTTTTTGAATATATTAGAAATTAAATTTAAATATGGGAAGTTGATCATATCCACGTTTTTTTTTTCTTTTAGAATTTAACCGGTCAATGTGAGCGTGTGAGCTTAGGAATATTATTATAATTGTAATTCTGCGGTTGAGCTGATCAAACTGAGAAAATATGATTTCAGGGTTTTGAGCTCCGAACGTCATTGGCATTGATTTAGAGATCTTAGCAGACACCCTCTAAGTAAGCAGGTAAGGGGAATAAATTATAATAAATATTTTTAGAAAATTAACTAGTTGACTTAAAGTATGTGAAATTGAGAATACTATATGTGATTTTGGAAAAACAATGGTATGAATATTTTCCCTTTGATTATTATATTATGATTACCAGTCTAAAATTGTGTGGCATGAGGAATGTGATTGATACTAAAATATATGATTTGCACTGAGAAATGATGTTATGAAAAGCATGGATATGATTTTATATAGTAATGAAATTATGAGATATACAGATATGATAATATGAGATATATTGAATGTTTTATATAGATTTGATGATATGAGAAACAAGGCTTAACATCTTGTTTTGATGACAACAAACAAGAGGAACTTAACATATTTAGTTAAGTGATGACATTTCAGGAGTCAACTATGGGAAATTAAGGTAACGTGTTCACAAGGATCCATTTGAAAGTTTAAAATCCAAAGAAATATGATCAAAGAAAGCTTAAAGGCATGAATTCCAAGGCGATATAACAAAGCTTGAAGATTATTAGAGCATGGATATTAAAGAGAAAGCTCAAAGTATATTAAAGCTTGAAGACAAAGCAAGCATGAAGACTTAAGTATTTAAAATTTCAAAGTCTTAAGAAGTCTTTATGTAAGTACTTCATGTTTAAATATCTTATGAAATACTTTGAAGCGCTTTAAGATGCAATATTGACCTAGAGACCAATTTTTGAAAATCCTGGAAAATGATTTTAAAAGTCACATTTGAGTTTTTTAAACAACAAAAGTCAAAGCCTTAAAAATTATTTTTTTTTGAAAAATGGAATTGTCTAGCCGACTGACCTGAATGAATTGTGTTCATTTAGCCGACTGACAAAAATGAATAGTGTTCACTCAGGCGACTGGCAATTAAATGTTTTATTTTCTCGACAGACAGAGTGTACTCAGTCGACTGACATATTGGACTATCCAGCCGACTGACCAAAATCAACGGTGTTCATTCAACTGACTAATAATTAAATGTTGTATTTATGGATAGACAGAATGGACTCAGCTGACTAGCCAGCCGGATGACCCTATACAAAACAAGCCCAATCAAGTGACCCAGCCCACTGACCCTACGGAGATTTTAAAATTTGAACTTCAATGGGAAAATTTCAAAAATTAGTTTTTCAAATCTAAATATTATAAAAAGTTGGGGGACACTCCAAGTAAGGTGGGAAACAAGGAAATTCACTCTAAAAACTCTATAAATACTCCTTTAACCCAATGAATTAAATCACGAGGCATACAATCAGCATTCAAGCACTCTACTTGCAATTTATTCTAAAGATCACTCTTGCTCTAATCTTTGCACAACCGAATTGCTGAATTTCTGAGTTGCTGATCCATCCTGCCTCTAAGTTCTGAGTTGCTAATTCTCATCTAGAATGAACTCGGTGATAAATTTTCTTAAGCTTCATTGTATTTCATATTGATATTTGTTGACCTTATAGGTCACGCCCGGTTTTGATTATGAAAAATACTTATTGTATCTAATGGGTGTTTGAGGTTTTGTGCAAGAACTAAGATTGTTAAGATCAAGATGGGCACAAAGCAAGTAAAAGCCTCAAGACCAATTTATATTCAGTGTTGTAATATATTTCATTTGTGAAAATTGGTCTGTAATAGTAATTAAGGCTCTGGTTTGTAATAAGCTCACACACACCACATGCATGATAATACGTAAGCTCAAAACAAACCATAAACCAAAAAGTGACCTTAGAATGACCTTAGAGTTTACCCTTCAGTCGACCTTTAGTTGACCGACACCGGATTCTTTCGGTGTCTTTATTTTGGACAAAAATGACCCTAGGACACACACCATTGCACCTATGATTGTTAGGCACTTGAATAGGGTGAATGTGTATTGAAACGAGACCGAAATGCACACTTTGTGCACTTTCGGTCGACCGGCCAAGGCAGTTCATTCTGCCTCGGTCGACCGAAACAGGCCTGGGTCAACAGTTGACCAGGGCCCTGGTCGACCGAACTAGTATAGTTCAAAACCCCCCGATCGACTGAAACCCCCTGAGGTCAAAAAATTGACCATCTAGTCGACTGAGCAAAATTTGTATACCAACTACCTGGTCGACCGAGGGTCCTCAGGAAAAATCCCAACGGTCTAGTCGACCGAACCTGTCAGTTTAAAATGATCCGGTCGACCGAACCTCGGAGAAATGGGAAATCGCCCACTTTCGGTCGACTGAGCCTTCAGTTCAAAACCTCCTAGTCGACCAAACCATATGAACTCTAGTCGACCGAAACTATTCTGGTCGACCGGACCTCTCGGGTTGCCCTGATTTTTACCATTGTTAAATATTTTTTAAATAGGGTTAAAATATTTAAAATGTCATTAAAATTTTCTAATAATACCCAATAGGTCCTTAACGGTCATAACTTGTCCCATGTCTATATATATGTGATCATTTATGCAAATCAATATGAGATTAGTAGATTGGATTAGGGTGAAATTCTATGAAAATCCAAAAACCTATAATACTCATCTTTGAGCCTCCAACACTTATTCTTACCAGATTTTACTTCTCAAACTTCTTTGTAAGTGTGTTTAAGTGTGGTTGTGCATATAGGTTTGCTCTCCTTGCTCTTGTTGTTTGATATATTTTTATTGAGAGCAAAACCTTAAAGACTCTTAGGGGACTTTGTTAATAAGTCTATCCTAAGGAGACTTTGTTAGATCCTCTAAGATTGCACATTCATTGCAACATCTTGAGAAGATTGTATTTGTTTTTGTTTGCAAAATCCTTTTAAAATCATTTTCAAATATCTAGTGTGCTTTATATTGAAAAATATATTTGAAAAGATATTTGTTTATGAGATAAAGATCTTTGTTGCAAATATTCATTGACTTACATATTATTTGCTGATACAAAGACTAAGTATATTTTGCAAACCAAGCATATACATTATTTGATATTTACACGATTGAAATATTCTGCTGATTGGAATATTCAAGACTTGATTGATATCTTTGTTTGAGCATTTAGATTGAATATCTAGTGATACAAAGATCATATAGGTTTGCACTCTCATGTACGCATTACACTGATAGAAAATATATCTGAGAGTTGAACTATTTAGACCACACTGAGCTTACATATTAAATCATATTGTAGTATATGTAATTGCGCGTAATTGGATACATATATGCTTTACATGAAAGCATAATCACTGTACCGATATCATTTGATTGCAAAATCTGTTGTTCTTTCCAGGCACGGGCCTGAAGAGGGAGACTAGCCCTGGAATAGTCTCGGATTGGCTTAAACCCGGTTAGGAAAGCTAGGTGCATCATCCTGTTAAGGCATGTAGGTTGAGGTCAGCCCCGCTTATTGACCTGGTTAAGGTTAAGGTCAGCCCTATGCTAATTGACCTGGTTGTAATCGGTGCCGCTGCACCCTTTAGTGAGCTATTAATGGAATCCTCAGGCTTGCGAGATAGAGGCGGGGACGTAGGCACAGTTGGCCGAGCCCCGATAACATATCGTGTGTTTATTTATATTTCCGCACTTTATATTTACCGCACGTGTATGTTATTATGTGAATGATGCGCTTGATTTAAATTTCCATATATTATATTTATCGGCGTATTTGGAACTGTATAGAAAACCCTAGGTTGTAATATTCTGCTAACATCTTGTTCAACTTAGGAGAAAAGTTTAAAATTCCAATTCACCCCCCCCCTCTTGGGAATACACCAATTCTAACAATATTTAATATTGAAGTACATGGTGTTTAAATTTGTACTAATCTGCTCTTTGTGAGAGTGTTCTTGTACACAGAGTTTATCTTTGTATTCTTGTTGTTCTTTGACGGTTTAAGGTTGATTTGGATCGTTGACCAAGAGTGAGGTATCGCTTGGAGCGGTGTCTCTCTAGCCTATTGAAGGAGTGACCGAGCGTAGGGTATCGCTTGGAGAGGCATTGCTTTAGCCTACTTAAGGAGTGTCTAAGCGTGGGGTCTTGCTTGTAAAAGGTTTGTTCCACCTGGAAAGGAATGACATAGTTGAATCCTTTGGTAGTATTGGCCAAAGGTGAGGATGTAGGCTCGGGATAAGCCGAACCTCGTAAAAAGTCTTGTCTTTCTCTCTTTCCTTCACTCTTGATATTCCAACATACTTATAAACTGCGTGGATGTTTTAAATTTCATGATCATAAATACTACGTATTTTGGAAATTGAAGAATCTAAAGTTTAATTTGTTTTTGGGACTGCGAAAAACTGAAAGGGAGTACATTGGTTGATCAATAATTTGCAGAAACCATAAGGGAGTATGTTAATTTATTAAAACCCAAAGACTCTTTAACTAAAAGTTTATTTAAAGTCTAAGTTTTTGGAAAGAGTGTTGGATTACATATTGAGCATCAATTGAAAAACCAATTTCATTAATACAAGGATTGAATCAAAATCATATACACAGGGCTGCAAACAAACAAATACTTTGAATTCTTGTTAAAGCTAAGAATTGCGATAAAGTTGCATAGTATATCTTGATTGAATGTATTTTGGTTGATTGGTTTGTGGTTTGAATAATTAACTAAGTCTTGCTGGGTATTAGCTGAATTAATAAGAGGCTAAGAATTCACGAAAGGAATTAAAAGAAATTTTAATAATCCAATTCACTCCCTCTCTTGGGACAACTTCGTAACTTTCAATTGGTATCAGAGCGGGGTTATAGTAAATCTTAATTAGAATCTATATAAAGATCTAGATGACACAAATAGGAGTGGCTCCCTTTGGAGAGGGTCAATCCTCAACTAGGCCTCCTATCTTTTGTCGTTTAAATTATACATTTTGGAAACAAAGGATGAGAATTTATATTCAAACCATGAATTGGAAAGCATGGAAGGTTGTCCCACATGATGACTACATCCCCACAAAAAATGTAGATGGCAAAGAAATTCCTAAAGAAGAAAAGGACTTAATCGACATTGATCACAAGATGATGTAAGTAAACTCTAGTGCCATGAATGCATTATATTGTGCCTTAGATGTCAATGAATTTAATAGAGTCATGGCTGGCAAATCAGCCAAAGAAATATGGGATAAATTAGAAGTAACCTATGAAAGAACCATTGATGTTAGAGATAGTAGAATAGACATGCTCACAAGCGAGTATGAGGCTTTCAGGATGAATCAAGATGAAACAATAACTAGTACGTACACTAGATTCACCCACATAATAAACTCCCTCAATGCATTAGGAAAAACCTACACCATTTATGAAATGATTCGAAAAATCCTTAGAGGACTTCCACTGATTTGAGAACCTAAGGCCACTGCAATAACTGAATGAAGAAATTTGAAAAACACCTCCTTAGATGAACTCCTAGGTTCTCTCCTCACATATGACATGGAAATAGACGAAAGAAGTAGAAAATCTAAAGCCCAAAAATATGTTGCATTTAAAACTTCACATGAAAGCTCTAGTGATGAAGAAAAGATGGATGTACGTGAGATAGCTTTAATATCCAAGAAGCTTGCAAAAATCCTTAGAAAGAAGAATAAACTTACAAGAAAAATCAAAAATTCAAAATCATAATCAAATGAGGAAGAAACCAATACAAAGAAATCAAAGAATAAAATCCCCACATGTTTTAATTGCAAGAAAGATGGACACATAAAATCAGATTGTCCACTGCTCAAGAAATATTCTAAAAAAAGAAAAAAATAAAAAGGGAATGAAGGCTACTACATGAAATAATCTAAGTTCTAATAGTTCCGATAACGAATCAAATGACGAAGAGGTTGCTTATACTTGCTATATGGCTTTGGACGATGAGGAAAGCTCCTCATCCAAATCAATTAATGATTCCAGCAGTGAGTCATCTAATGATTCCAATGATGAAAGTATGCCTTCCTATGAAGAATTACAAAATGATCTATTCAAGGTGCATAAAATTCTAGTTAATGTGACTAAACGATACACATAATTGAAAATCAAGAATGAAGGTGTTATGAAAGAGCTGGAATCTTTAAATTTTGCTGAAAGAGAAAAGGATTCAAAAACTAATAAATTAGAAAGCAAGGTGTTATTACCTTTTCATTCTTGCATATATATATATATATATATATATATATATATATATATATATTCATGAAGTAGAAAGTAAAATCAACAAGGTGTCTCAAAACCAAGAAAAGGTGCAAGAACAGGATAAAAATACTCAAGACATAGAAATTAGTGATCCTAAAGGGAAAATTGAAGATCAAGCAAAACTAATTTACACTTTCACAAGAGGAAAAAAAAACTTTGATAAAATGATAGGTGCAAAAAGAATGTCTTTGAATAAAGAGGGCATAGGGTTCAATGGAATTGAAAATACAAAGAAAAAGAACTTCTATATGGGGTACTTTACGAAAACATCCAAAAACTATGCTAGCACCTCTTCTAATGCCTATACTCACGCTATATGCTACCTATGTAAAAAGAAGGGACATATAAAGTTTAAATGTCCATTAAAGAGGAAAAATGTGAAAGTTAAACAAGTTTGGAAAATTAAAGAAACATATCTTGTTAAATCATCCGGACCCAAGAAAGTATGGGTACCAAGATAAAAGACTAGTTACCAAGGACTCCATAAATCTTAATTTTTTATTAGGAATTAAGAAAAATAAAATCATATGGATTAGTTATAACTCAAGAAGAAAATTCTCCTTGTTCAAATCTATGGAAAATCATTTCATAATTTAAGGATATTAAACTAATGGATAATCTCAAAGAAGAGTTTAAGAGCTTATTGACAACTATAACATGAGAAAAATAAAAACAAAAATGACATTGTTGGACAAAATTATAGGATGATTTGTATAAGGCTTAACTTAGAAAATATTAAGATTTGGAAAGCAATATGGATTTTGGGTGTTCATATGAATCAAAAGAAAAGAAAATTTGAAGCATGTTGAACTTATTACATAAGTATTTTGATATAAGAAGAGAGCTTGATTTGATACACAGTAGAAAGGTTGTGGAAAAAAAAAACAGATTTTAAAAGAAAATAAAGGTCAGACGACTGACCATAATCCAATTGATTGATTGAACAAAACTTTAAAAAGAAAGTAAATGTGAGCCGACTGACCATAAGTTTAGTCGACTGACTGAAGGAAACAAGTTTTAACAAATTTTAAATTTAATATGAGGGATATTTGAGCAACATAAGAACAATTTAAACAAAAATGTAGCACAATGCACAAATGATAATAATATGCTTCATGCTTATATGATATGTTATTATACTTACATGCTAAAATGCTGACATACATGATATCCTAATATTGCCAAAGAAATAACTCATATTAATGATTTATGGTTTACTATATTGCAAATTTGAGCATGATTATGAAGCATGAATCTTGGTATGATATATGAGTATGAGATTAATTCATAATGGATCACAATATATATATATCTTGCATTATTGACTAATAGATAAACATATCATGATTAAAATATAAGCTGGCTTATGGACCTTGGTATTGCAATCTAAATGAGAATGTTTTTTTTTTTTGTCCTTAGTACCTTAGCATAAGAATTCTTCCAGTTTAATTATTTTGTTAAATATAAAAAGAAGGGAGAAAGAGTTGAATTAAAAAAATTGGTATAAGCAGTACATGATATAATATTAGTATTGGTATTTATGAAATATATTGGTATACATGAGTATGATAATTGATACTTGAGCATGACAACACATTTGTATCCATGAGAATGTTTTGATATTGATATGATAATTGGTATTAATCTTGATATTGATATCTACGAGCACTTACATAGAATAAATTAATATTTGAAACATGGCATGATAAATTTAAAAACTCAATTGGTATCACAATTTAAAAACACAATTGGTATCTTCGTGAATACATAAGTTTACAAATTCATGAATGGAAGTCTGAATTTATTGAATATAAAATACTTCATTCACGGGGAGTTAGACTTGATATCATGATTTATGTTCATCATTGAAAATCATTCAAAATTTCTATTTTGAACCTTCACAAGATCTATACTTTTACTTATGGTTGCATATTGCTTTAGTATTTATATATTTTTCTAGATATCTTACTCTTTTTGATTGATGTCAAAAGGGGGAGAAGTTTTGGGCAAAAATTGAACATGATATTGCATACCTAAGTATGAATATTGGCTCAACTATGAAAGTATTTGATCTTGAATGACTCTTATTGATAGATGAGCATGATAGTAAATAAGTTTTTGAAATTGATCTTGATATTGTTATGTTTGTTAAGATCATGGTTATTGTAAGGGGGAGTTTTTTTTTAAGGCTAACTCAAATTTTTTATCCTTGTTTTTCATCATCAAAAAGGGGGAGATTGTTAGCCTTACAAGGCTTAATAATCCAGTTCACCCCCCTCTTGGGACAACTCCTTAACTTACAATGTGATATACACAGAGATGTTTTATACATAAATGATGAAATGAGATTTGTACAAATATGATGAGAATTATACAGATATGATGAGATATACAAACATGATGAAAAATGAATACAAAAATATGGAAATAAGAACCTTGATGGACCAAAGATATACAGACAGCATGGTACCATTGCTAGCATATGTGTTAGTGCAACCACATGTCTTGGATAGAGTGTGGCAGAGATATTCAATTGGGCCTGTGAAGAGTAGAGTTACCCCATGGGGTCCGGACTAGGATTGAGTAGGCCAATCATACTATAGACACGTTTAGTTTTGATCTAACCTAGTAGGTCAACCACGGTTAGGTCCCTCCTTCGAGCTGCATAATCCGGTCATTTGGGGTGAATACATGATGATGTGACATGAATATTCTCAGGATGGTTTCTCGTTACAGACGCAATAATTGTATGTTACAATATGATGAATAGCCATGAGTTACAGATGCGTTGTGCTATATGCTGGTGGACACCCATGGGCTAGAATATGAATATGAGAAATGAAATGAAAGACGAATAGCCATGAGTTACAAACGCGTAGTGTTGTATACTGGTGGCTACTCATGAGCTAGAACTTGAATATAAGAAATGAAAGCTTATGAATTTATGTTTATATATATATGATTATGCGTACAAATTTGTATGTTTTTCTCAGTTGATATAATTTTTTAAATGAATGTGTTATGATATACCGAAACTCATGTTGCTATACACTGTCAATAATTTATTCCGTCTTACGGAGAGGTGTCTTACCCAGAATTTAAACATTTTAGGAAATCAAGACAGGCAAGTGGAGCGAGCTCCGAGATAGTGGAGATATAGTACCCTAGTATTCAGGGTAAGTGTTTTAGAGTTGGGGATATGTTCTGTGTAGCCCTAGAGTATTTTATGGATTTTCTAGGGATGTATATGGATATGTGTGGACGCTATAGCACTCTGGTATTGTATATGGGACTCAAACATTTATGTATTCTGTTGCATGGATAGTATGTTTTGATGAACAGATTTCCCGGTACCCCACTTCAGGTCGGCTCATGTTGATATATGGTATCAAAGATGTATGTTAGATGATCGATTATTATTATTAATTATTTTTGTATTAAAAAAAATGGTAGGAATATCGGGGCGTGACAAAAAACTTCCTAGATTTGAGGATGACTTCAACCCTTTTCTACGTCCCCTACCCATATGAGAGAATATATATAACAAACATAAAAAATTAAAGTAATTTTTTTTTGGACAAAAAGTAAAGAGAAAAAAAAAAGAATGTAAAATAATAAATATTGTCATCCATGCATCTCAAGTGCACCTTGTTGCATGAATACATGTTTGTCACACTTATAAGTTGAAATATTTTTATTTCCTAACTAGGTTTGGGGTGCCATTTACCTGTGTACGTAACCATGAAAAAATTTATTATATAAAAAAAACTCTCACTAATCAACATAAACCTGAAGATATTCATTGTAGACTCTATTTACTAATAATGACTTTTTAGTCTCATAGTTATTGATTGCATTGCAATTTGTACCGTGTTAATAAATTATTTTAATCAATTATAAGCAAGATACACACTCACAATGGAAATACAAGTTCAAAATACAAGTCACGTTGATTTCTGCCTTTCTATGTCATTAGGATCATCATCCACTTGCACTAGCACCTCATACAACTTGCACAATTGTGATTTTAGCATGGTATTTCAACCCATGCCCAAACTATTAATGGCATAAAACACTTGTGATGCTTGGTTTACTAGAGAAAATGGTTTATTTGTTTCTAGAGAGCATTGGCAATTTACACTTATAAACCCATATTCACCTTTCTTCACTCCTTTTTCTCCATCGTACACACCACACAACAATACCACTCGTTTTCTACCAAGATATTGTTACTCAAAAACCTTAGTCAAAACCCCATAGTGATCTATACTCTTAGTTTGAGTTATAGTTTCACCAAACTACCATAAATATTGCTATTTTTTGTCCTTAAAACTTTGTCATGATCTACTACATGAAACCTATATTCATTGACTATGTAATCATTAAAAGATATCACATAGAGGATCACGTGACAATGACAACAATTCCTCCATTTTTCTACCCTTATCCTTTTTTATGTAACAATGCCACATGTCAATGTAAAGGTATTACAACATCAAGTATATAAAACTATATTTTTTGTAGACAAGAAAAATTAAAAAATTCACTTAAGGGATCTTAATCCACTTAATTAATAAAATGTTGGTTTCATTCTTTGTTGTGTACAATATTACTTGATTGAACAATCTCAAAATAATGCAGCATTTGAGTACAAATCAAGCATGAAAATAAAATGGAATGTTGGCTAGGTTAATTTTAGTTGGGGAATGGAATTTGGGATTGGGAATATTTTGAGCTAATGGGAAGGGGAGGTTTTGGAGTTGCACACAAAAATGAGTCATTTTCATTTTCAGGTTTACGGTCTCATGTTTTCATTTTTAGTCAATGAATTGAGAGTGGGAAAGCAAAATCTCTTAGCGCACAAAATTTTCAAGTCAACAATGATGAGATTAATTACTTATAATGTTGATTTTAAAAGTGGTCAAGAGAAGATTTTATATATATTTTTAATTATTACGACGGGATACAATAATTTTATTACGATGAATAAAAATTTCATTATTATGACGTGATATGATAATTTTATTATGATGATTAAATATTTTCTCATTAAAAGGTATATTAATTATTTATTAATGATAACATTTTCAAATCCTTGTTTTAACACACTATAACAAGGATTTTTTTATTTCGTAGTTAAATATTTGTCGTTTAAAAAGAAGTTTCTTGTAATGACTTCTATTTCCCCATCAAGTTTCATCCTTGCTTGAAGATTAGCATAGTGCTAGGTACTCTATATCCCACCGTCAATCTAGAAGCCCACCAAAGTAGGAGCCGCAAATTCAGAAGCCCACCAGACTTGACTTAGTGGCTGCTGCAGCCATTGTTGATATAAAAATAAGGTGGCTATATTTTGTTGATGGAGAAGGAAATTGGCTACTCCCATTGTCCTATAAACATGAGATTGCATTTGTTTGAAATGCAATCAGTAGGATCATATAGGATGAACCAGTGAGGAGAGAAAAATCAAAGAGAAATTAATTTCATCTCTTTCTTCCCTTTTGTGAGAGAAATTACTTCTTGTAATTATTGTTCTCAAATTGATTAGTAGATTGTTGCTTTGCAACCGTGGATGTAGGAAATATTGGCCAAACCACGTTAAAAATTTGGTGTCTTTTGTGTGTGTTTATTTTGGCTGGAGTTTTAAATCTCCTTACAAATCAAAATCAAAGAGTTATTGAGGGGTTTCCGGCAAGTTTTTCGGCGAAAGAAAGAGTCCGTAACTCTTAGTCAATTTTTACAAATTGCTCAAAATGTCAAATTGGTCATACCATCACGTAGCTCGTGTCAATATGATCGCAATGGTGAAAACGACATCAAAAATTGACTCTGAACAAAGTTACACAAGCCGCCATAGAAACTAAATTGAGTGCTCTATTTTTTTGTCAATTTGCAAAACCTGCAAATTGAAATTGGTGTGAAGAAGAAGCAGAAGAGTGCCACATTAGCGTGGTCCCCCCACTTGCCACATCATCGGTGGGTCCCACAACCACGTCAATGCAGACCCTACATGCCACGTCATCAATGGGTCCCACCTCAACCACGTCAGCAAGTGGTGTTAGAATATTCTGTCAGCCAGGGGAATATTCCATTAAGTTGAACTAAACCGATCCAAATATATTTTTTGGCCAAACCAAGCCAATTTTGACCAGATTTTTGCAAGGTTAGACTGGTTTCCAACAAAATCAAACGTTCCAGACGTACTGGTGTTCTCAAATTTGCGAGATTTTGTCTCAAAATTTCTATAAAGGCTAGATCTTTGAAAAGATCATGGAAGCTAATATGAGCAAGATGATTTGATTGAATGACACCAACTACCACAAGTTGAAGGGAAAAATGAAAGATCTTATTTTTGTAAAAAGCTTACATTTACTAGTTTTTGCCACTCAAAAACCGGAAGATAAGTCTGATGATGAATGGGCATTTGAACATGAACAAGTATGTGGTTTCATTCGGCAATGGATTAAGGATAATGTTTTGAATCATATTCAAAATGAAAATCATGCTAGGACCTTATGGATCAAGCTTGAAGCCTTGTACGCATCAAGGACTAGGAACAATAAATTATTCCTACTCAATCAAGCGACGCATCTCGGATATAAGGAAGGTAGTTCTATTTTAGATCACTTTAATGAATTGACTGGATGCTTTCAACAATTATCTGATGTCGGTGTCAAATTTGATGACGATATTTTGGGCTTGTGCTTTTGAATACTTTGCCCGACTCATGGGAAAATTTTCGTGTTTCTTTGGCCAATTTTGCTCCTAGTGGTGTTGTGATGTGGGAGTTAGCAAGAAGCACAACTTTAAATGAAGAAATGAGGCGACGAGCTCAAGTTGCCACCACATCACAATCTGAGGTTCTGATCTCAGAAAATAGGGGAAGAAGTAAAAGTAGAGGCCAAGACAAAAACAATAGAGGCAGGAGTAAATCCAAGTCCAGGTACAAGAACCTCGAGTGCCATTATTGTGGCAAGAAGGGACACATTAAAAAGAATTGTTATAAATGGAAGGTTGAGAACAAAACGGAGAATGCCAAACTGGAAAGAAGAGACAATGGTAAGGATGATCATGTGGCCACCACCACTTCAGACCTTGTTGAGGTCTATGATGAGAATGATATCAATTCAGCATCCAATGAAATTGGATGTGTCGTTGATAGCGATGCTTCCTTCCATGTCAAATAAAGGAGGGAATTTTTCACATCTTACACTCTCGGTGATTTTGGGGTGTTGAAGATGAGAACGATGAGCTGTCAAAGGTTGTTGGTATTGGATTAATTTGTTTGAACACTGACAACGGGACGAGCTTGATTGTCAAAGATGTTTGGCATGTACCAGATATTCAATTGCACTTGATATCGACTGGGGAGCTTGATGATGATGGGTACTGCAGTACTTTTTGTAATGGCTAGTGGAAGCTCTCAAAAGGAGCACTTATAGTTGCTCGAGGGAGGAAGTCATCTAGCTTGTATGTAATGCAAGCTTCGATCTCTACCAACTTTGTGAATGCAGTTGATGTTGCTGGTTTTTCAAATTTATGGCACAAGAGGCTCAACCATATGAGTGAGAAGGGACTAGGTTTTCTAGTAAAAAAGAATCTACTTCCAAAGCTCAATGCTGCACAGTTGAGTAAATGTGCTCATTGCCTTGCTGGGAAGCAGAAATGAGTTTTCTTCAATAGTCATTCTCCTTCCAAGAAACTAGACAAACTAGAATTGGTACATTTGGATGTATGCAGTCCTATGAAGGTACAAACAATTGGTGGTGCGTTATATTTTGTTACTTTCATAGACAATTATTCCAGGAAATTGTGGGTCTATGCATTGAGATCCAAGGATCAAGTTCTTGACAAAATCAAAGAGTTTCAAGCCTCTGTTAAACGTCAAATTGGGAAGAAGCTAAAATGTATTTACACTAACAATGGTGGCGAGTACTATGGACCATTTGATGCTTATTGTAAGAAACAAGGGATTAGACATCAAAGGACACCACCAAAGACTCCTCAGCTAAATGGTTTAGCAGAGAGGATAAATAGGACATTGATGGATAGAGTTAGATGCTTGCTTTCTGAAGCTAAGCTACCGAGACCTTTCTGGGGTGAGGCACTATACACTACTGCCTATGTTATTAACTTATCTCCAACTGTTGCCTTGAATACAAATGTTCCTGACAAAGTGTGGTATGGAAAAGACGTTTCCTATGATCATTTTTGAGTGTTAGGGTGCAAGGCTTTTGTACATGTACCCAAAGATGAAAGGTCCAAGCCAGACGTCAAGACCCAGCAATGTATTTTCATTGGTTACAAGCAGGATAAGTTTGGATATAGACTCTATGATCCTATTTCTAAAATCTTGTTAGAAGTCGTGATGTTGTCTTTATAGAAGACCAAACCATTGAAGACATTAAAAAAGCTGAGAAATCAGAAACTCAAAGTTATGATATTTTGACAAATTTGAATCCAGCTTTTGTTCCACAATCAACAGGTGTAGAAGACATCAATGACCATAATGATGCACCAGTTGATGTTCAAGATGATCAGGCTGAGGGTGATCATGAAACTGCCGAAGGCATGGATATTTCGCCAGAGGTTGGTGATTTTCAGCAGGAGATTCCTACTGAAGAGCCAACTGTTCCATTCACTATAAAAAAACTGGTTTTTAGTGACGATAGTATTAGTGACAAAATTGAATTCGTCACTAAAAGTTGGTATTAGTGACGGTTTTTAATAACCGTCACTAACACTTTCGTCACTAAAAACAGCGCGGTAAACAATTTTCCAGCGAAAATTTTTCTGGGAAAATATTAGTGACGATTCTGGGGTATTAGTGACGGTTTCAAAACCGTCACTACTAGTGTTTTTATTTAAAAAAAATTAAAAGAAATAATTAAGGGTATTAGTGACGGTTTTGAAACCGTCACTACTAGTGTTTTTATTTAAAAAAATTTTAAAAAGAAATAGTTAAGGGTATTAGTGACGGTTTGAAAGAACCGTCACTAATAAGGGGGTATTAGTGACGGTTTTAAAACTGTCACTACTAGTGTTTTTATTTAAAAAAATTTTAAAAAGAAATAGTTAAGGGTATTAGTGACGGTTTTGGAACCGTCACTGCTAGTGTTTCTATTTAAAAAAATTTTTAAAAGAAATAGTTAAGGGTATTAGTGACTATTTGAAAGAACTGTCTTCAATAAAGGGGTATTAGTGACGGTTTTGAAACCATCACTACTAGTGTTTTTATTTTAAAAAATTTTAAAAAGAAATAGTTAAAGGTATTAGTAAAGGTTTGAAAGAACCATCACTAATAAGGGGGTATTAGTGACAGTTTTGAAACCGTCACTACTAGTGTTTTAATTTAAAAAAAAAAAATTTTAAAAATAGTTAAGGGTATTAGTGACGGTTTGAAAGAACCGTCACTAATAAGGGGGTATTAGTGACGGTTTTGAAACCGTCACTACTAGTGTTTTTCTTTAAAAAAATTTTAAAAAGAGATAGTTAAGGGTATTAGTGACACTTTGAAAGAACCGTCACTAATACAAGGATATTAGTGACGGTTTCAAACCGTCACTACTAGTGTTTTTATTTTAAAAATTTTTTAAAAGAAATAGTTAAGGGTATTAGTGACGGTTTGAAAGAACCGTCACTAATAAGGGGGTATTAGTGACGGTTTTGGAATCATCACTACTAGTGTTTTATTTAAAAAAATTTTAAAAAGAAATAGTTAAGGGTATTAGTGACGGTTTGAAAGAACCGTCACTAATAAGGGGGTGTTAGTGACGGTTTTGAAACCGTCACTACTAGTGTTTTTATTTAAAAAAATTTTAAAAAGAAATAGTTAAGGGTATTAGTGAAGGTTTGAAAGAACCGTCACTAATAAGGGGGTATTAGTGACGGTTTTGAAACCGACACTACTAGCGTTTTTATTTAAAAAAAAGTTTTAAAAAAATAGTTAAGGGTATTAGTGACGGTTTGAAAGAACCATCACTAATAAGGGGGTATTCGTGATGGTTTTGAAACCGTCACTACTAGCGTTTTTATTTAAATTTTTTTTTTAAAAATAGTTAAGGTTATTAGTGACGGTTTGAAAGAACTGTCACTAATAAGGGGGTATTAGTGATGGTTTCAAAACCGTCGCTACTAGTGTTTTAATTTAAAAAAATTTTAAAAAGAAATAGTTAAGGGTATTAGTGACGGTTTGAAAGAACCGTCACTAATAAGGGGGTATTAGTGACGATTTTGAAACCGTCACTACTAGTGTTTTTATTTAATTTAAAAAAAAAAAAAAAATAGTTAAGGGTATTAGTGATGGTTTGAAAGAACCGTCACTAATAAGGGGGTATTAGTGATGATTTTGAAACCGTCACTACTAGTGTTTTTATTTAAAATTTTTTTAAAAAAAAATTAGTTAAGGGTATTAGTGACGGTTTGAAATAATTGTCACTAATAAGGGGGTATTAGTGACGGTTTTGAAACCGTCACTGATGCTCGAAATCTTATATCACACTTTCCCCAAATTTCTTCTTTCTCTTCCCGCCTCCTTCTCCCTCGTGCACACACACACTTTCTCTCCTCTTTCACGTTCACGGCAGCTGGTGCTGGTTTGGTGCTTCAGGACATTGTCGTTGCACCGTCATATGTTCTTCGCCATTCGGAGTTCTTTTATCAGCTTTCAGAGTTATTCTGTCTGTTGTCATTGTCTGCCTTTCTTCAGCCCTCGATTTCAGTCACTGGTTGCTGCTGCTCTCCTCTCGCCATTCTCTTACTCTCCACCATCATCCTCACGCCCCCCCCCCTCACAACTTCCTCCAAACGACAGCTCTGACCAAACCAGCAAGCAACCATCTATGCTTGCAGGTGGTGCATGCCCCACGTCATCACCGTCGTCCACACCTCACGCAGCTCCACAGCGCCTCCGGCCACCTGTACCTCCAGTCACCAGCACCTCCAGCCACCAGCCCCTCTTTTCGGCGAATCACAACCATTTGTACCAGAGGATTTGGAGCTGTAAACAAGGAGTCAAACTCACTTCGGCTGGAGACGTCGCTGTCTTGTTTTGGCATTCTGATTGGGTCTTCGATGGAATGATGTGTCTCTTTGGGTGAGTTCCTTTTTGGATATGTTTCGACTCTTAATTTTTGATCGAATTATTGCACGCCCATTGGAGTGTTGTAGGTGTTAGGAATCATTTTCAAAACAGGAAGGACCAGTTCTGGGTGATGCTGATTTTGAATGTGAAATTAATATGAGGCAGACTCACATTTGTGGCCATAGTTGGAGTCAGATGCGTGTATTGCTTGTTATTCTAGAGTCTCGATTATATTTGTGTTAGGCGTGGTGCAGTCCCACCCTTAGATCAGGGGTAAACATTGTTTTGATTGTTAGTTTGTTGGGAACATTTTAATTTAAGATTTGGATGCTAGGTTTGTTCGTTCTTTCTATAAACACCGTTTGGAATTTCTTTCTGGTCACTATTCAAAATTTTCTTTCTAAGCACTCACCATCCCAAAGTAACTACCAGCGGCGATCTCCCATTTCCCCTCTCACTCACATGCATAAACCCATGATCCACGACACTTCTCTAAGCCATCGTCGCTGCACCAGCAGCCCCTGCCATCCCTCATGGCCAACGACCACCATCCAGCCTCACTAGCTCAGATTTCTTTTGAACTTTTTATTTACTCTGTAAGTAAGTATTTCTAATGTAAATTATCATTTTAATGAACTGTTTTGATCGTTTGTCGCTCTATAGAATGGCACATTGATCACAACATAATCCAATATTTAGGGCATTGTTTCTATTAAAATATTTTTTTTAACAATTTTCTATGAAATATGTGCTCATTGTAGAATGGTGTTCGAGGTCTAATGCTTGATATGTATGACTTCACCAACGATATCTGGTTATGTAACTCCTATGGTGGCATCTGTTACAACTACACAACATTTGTAAGTGCTTCAATACCTAATTCTGTGAGGGCAATTTCCTCAATTTGATCAAGTGCTAACTGTTACTTGTAGCAACCAGCCATTAATGTGCTAAAAGAGATTCAAGGGTTTCTGGAAGCAAACCCATCAGAGATTATTACCATATTTTTGGGGTGAGAATGTTGTATGATCTGCGTAGGTAGAAGGGTCTTTTCCAAATGATTTGTTTGGATGTAGCAAAGGTGTGCGCTTGTGGTTAATGTCAACGGTATTAGCAAAGTTTTGTCTGTGTCTGTGTCCCTGCCTTTATTGTGTATCGCTTTTAGAATTTAGAATTTTGATTATTCTGTGTCACGTGTCTGTATATCATTAGATGTTTGGATTCTTTTGATTTCAACAACATGGAAGATTTGAAAATCCACCTTCTTCGGTCGTCAATCGCGAGAGTTTATACCATGAGAGAGAGAGAGAGAGAGAGAGAGAGAGAGAGAGAGAGAGAGAGAGAGATAATGGTGCGACACTCAATTCTAGATCTCCACGCACATGATTTCTTCCAGGTCCATCTTGTCCTTCTAAAAGTCTCAGCTTTTCCAGATTTTAATATCCATTTTGGTTGGTTTATTGGTTCCGAGACTCAAATCTATTTTTATTTTTTTTAAAATTTTCTTCTAGTGATGGTCAACATCTGGGCCCACAAGTTGATGAATAAGCACAAATTGAGATAATTTGAAAATAAGGCTTTCAAATAATTTGACTAGAACACCTAATTTGGTATGGTAAAACTGGTTTAAATGAGTAATGTTAAAAGTCAGAGCTTGTGATGTCACAAGTCTGTAGATCTTTACATTTTCAAGTTTTAATAGATACTCCAGATAATTTTTAATATATTTATTCTGAGAGTATCGATATCATTTGTAATATAAATAATTGTTATTGGATTATGGCAATCTATTTTCAATGAAGTTATCATGAACAATGAATAATCTGTAAAGTAACTTAAGGAGTCTGACAATTTCAACTATTATCGTGATTTAATGAGACAAAAAGTAAACGACTTATCAAGTGAACATATAGTTTTAAGTGCTATAATACTTTAATAAGCATATTTATTAATGACATTTAAGATAAAGAAAAATAATGGTTAGAAAATGAGTTGGTTGTTAAATTTTGTAGCTCATAACTAAGCTTAGGGACATTTCCTTTATAGAGGTCAAACTTCGGGCACCCTAAAATAATATTATTTATTATGTTTATTTTATTTTTTTGAGATGAACGAGGTTTAGGTAATGCTTTTTTAAACCGGTTTCTAAAATAGTTGTCCAAAAAATCAGCCCTACTTATGAATAAGTGTGAGAAATTGTCTAACTAAAGGGTTGATTCCTTGTACATAGATGAACTAATCCATGCTAGGATTTACAAATATGCAAACTAATGCATAAATAGGCTACCTACAACATAGTTCCTGCATTTATTATATTAATTTTTTTTTCTTGTTATCCTAAAAGGGATATCCTGATTATGACTTGAGACTTCGAACTTTCATGTTAAAGGTCTTAACTAATAGTATGAATGTTTTGTTATTGACTATGAATGTTTGATTTGCTAGCATGCTGCATATCCTGTTCTGAATGCTTCCACTTTATTCTTTGGAGTTTATGATGGACATGGAAGTAAGAATCGGGAGGTTCAGGTACTCTTATAGTGGGTGGATGGTGGTGGCTGCATCAACGATTCTTTATCTAGTTTACCTGGAGTTTCTTTTCAAAATTGATTAGAAATGCGATAAGCCTACCCGTGTAGACAAAATGAATTTTAGCCTTTCATCTAATAAGTTGTTGCTTATAGTTAAGGTATGATTTAAATATTGGTTTTATTTCGCTTGAATCTTGATGCCCTTCTTGTGGTCATTGATATTGCATCCACAAGAAGAGCATCAAGATTCAAGAGAAATAAAATTAATATTTAAATCATACCTTAACTATAAGCGAGAACCTATCAGATGAAAGACTAAGATTCATTTTGTCTACATGGGCAGACTTATCGCATTTCAAATCAATTTTGAAAAGAAACTCCGAGTAAACTAGATAAAGAATCGTTGATGTAGCCACCACCATCCACAGCCTCGTCGTCCTTCTCTATCATCCGAGACCTCATTGTCCTTCATCACCCTCAATGACCTCGTCGTCTGCTCCATCACCATCAAGGTCGAGGATTCTGAAGTTGGGCCCTAGATTACAAATTGAGCCTTATTGTTCGAGAACTTCACCCTCGAGGATGACGCTGCAGCAAGCCATAGCTGCCCATGCTGCCATGGTCTCTCACTGTCGAAGCTCGCATCACCATCACTACAAATTATCCAATTTAAATTTGAATTTATATAATATATTTGTATTTAAATTTGAATTTGTATAATATATTTGTATTTGAATTTGACTTTGTATAATATATTTGTATTTTTATTTAAATTTGAATTTGAATTTTGAATAATTTATGAATTTTTTAGCAATTATAGTTTAATGTTACATATACGAAATGTAATTACAGAATTTTAGAAAAATTAATAATTGGAAAAAAATTAATTTAAAATTATTAGTGACAATTTTAAAATCGTCACTACTAATTGTCTAATTTAAGTATTAGCGAAGGTTTCAAAACCGTCACTAATAATTGTCTTTTTTTTTTTAAAGAGTTTTAGTGAAAGTTTTCAAATCGTCACTAATAATATAGTATTAGTGATGGTTTTATAGTATTAGTGACGGTTTGAAAACCATCACTAATAGTTGCCTGTGAGCAATAGTGACGATTTTCAAATTGTCACTAATATTAGAGCATTAGTGACGATTTTTAAACTGTTACAAATAATAGAGCATTAGTGACGATTTTTAAACCGTCACAAATAATAGAGCATTACTGACGATTTTCAAACCGTCATTAATAATAGAGCATTAGTGACGATTTTCAAACTGTCACTAATAATAGAGCATTAGTGACGATTTTCAAACCGTCACTAATACTATGGCTTTAGTGACGATTTTTTATGGAGCCGGTGTAGAATTTATAGTGACGGACTTAGGTTTTTTAGTGACGGTTTCAAAAATTCGTCACTAATAAGTATTAGTAACGGTAGATATAGCGACTAGTTCAAAACCGTCACTAATAACCTTGTTTTTTGTTATGATTGGGGTGAGGTTTAAGAAACCGTCGACCCTCCACACGGTATTCACTGGAAGAGTAGGTGCTCCTCATTGACGAGGAGAACCTACATGCTACACAGAGGCAGTTGAGAATGAGCAAAAATTAGAGAGGGTTGAACCTATGGAGGATGAAATGAAATCCTTACAAGACAACCATACATTTGAGCTAGTGAAATTTCCTAAGGGTAGAAGAGCTTTGAAGAATCGGTGGTTTTATAGGGTGAAGCACAAAAGTGACACTTTACGTCCATGATACAAAGCTAGACTTGTTGTCAAAGGATTTGGTCAAAAGAAAGGTGTAGATTTTGAGGAGATTTTCTCTCCTGTGGTAAAAATGTCTTCAATCCGAGTTGTTTTGGGTTTTGCAGCCAACTTTTGATTTGGAGGTTGATCAGATGGATGTGAAGACAACTTTCCTTCATGGTGATTTAATGGAGGAGATATATATGTAGCAACCAAAGGGTTTTATTGCCAAAGGCAATGAGGACTATGTCTGCAAATTGAATAAGAGTTTGTGTGGCTTGAAACAGGCTCCTAGGCAGTGGTACAAAAAGTTTGAGCTGCTTATGGCTCAACAAGGTTATATGAAGACTACTTCAGATCACTGTGTGTTTGTGCAGAGGTTCTCAGAAAATGACTTTGTCATCTTGCTACTCCATGTCGATGATATACTTATTGGAGACAAATCTTCAAGGATCAGTCAATTAAAAATGGAGGTAAACAAAGCATTTGCTATGAAAGACTTGGGTCCTATGAGACAAATTCTCAAAATTTATATTGTTCACGAAAGGAAGAGTAAGAGGTTAATGTTACCTCAAGAGAGGTACATTGAGAAGGTACTTCAGCAATTCTGTATGGATAAAGCTAAAGTGGTTAGTACACCTCTTGCTACTCACTTTAAACTTAGTAAGAAACAATCTCCCTTGAGTGATGCTGACAATGAGTATATGCAAAATGTTCCTTACACATCAGCAATTGGTAGTCTTATGTATGCCATGGTGTGCACCAGGCCTAACATTGCATACGCAGTTGGTACAGTGAGCTGTTTTATGTCCAATCCAAGAAAGGAGCATTGGAATGCAGTTGAGTGGATATTAAGATATTTACGTGGTACTTCCAAGTTAAGTTTGGTTTTTGGCACTAGCAAGCCCATGCTTGAAGGTTACACTGACTTAGATATGGTTGGTGATACTGACACAAGAAAGTCTACTTCAGGTTACATGATTACCTTTGCAGGGGGAGCTGTGTCTTGGCAATTTAGGTTGCAAAAGTGTGTTGCCTTGTCTACGTCAGAGGCCGAGTTTATTTCTGTGACAGAGGCATGCAAAGAGATGTTGTGGATATGAAGAAGCTCATAAGAGAACTTGGTTTAAAGCATAAGAGGTATGTTTTGCTTTGTGATAGTCAAAGTGCTATACACCGCAGCAGTAATTCTACTTTTCACGTACGATCGAAGCACATTGATGTTTGGTATCATTGGATATGAAATGTTCTGTGCTCAAAGTTGTTAGAACTTGAGAAGATTCATACCAATGACAATGGTTCAGACATGATGACAAAAGTAATACCTTATGTAGCGGCGTCCCGGGAGCGCGTGTGCCCCGGACGGCGAAATTAAAAATCATTTTAATATTTTCGGGAAAAATATGGTGTAGGAGTCGCCACTAACCTTTAGTGCGGTTAGAACACATGATTACTACCCCGTTAGGGGTAGAATCGGTCTACATTACCAGAGTTGGGGTCGGGAGTTCGGTTACGCGAGGGGAAGGTACGAGCACCCCCTACGCGCCCGTTCTTAAGAACGGTACCTAATTAATTTAAAATTATCCCTAAGTTAATCTAATAAATCTTTACATTACTCCTTTTTATGAATTTATAAATACATAGGAAAATAAATAAATATACACATATATTCCCTCAGAGCTTAGGGTACGTGATGCCCAAAGGCTAATACCCTCGCAATAAAATCATAGGGATTAAAATCGAAAATAGTTAATAATAAAAATATCATAATAATAAAATAATAACATGCTAATATAAATATGAAACACTAAAAATAACACAATTGAGTATACGTATAATTCAAAATAATAATAATAATATAATAATAATAATAACAATAGTAATAGTAATAATAATATATTAATAATAATAACTACAATAATAATACTAATAATAGAAATATTAATAGTAGTAATAATAAATGATAATAGTAATAACAATATTAATAATGGTAAGGATGATACGTACATAGAATATTATGGAAATACAATAATTCAACTATGGAAATAATTAATAAATGGCATACAATATATCAACATGGAAACAAGATTACGGAAACAACTCAAACTACGAATATATTATGCAAGTATATACAAGTACGATATGGAAACATAGAAAAACCTAAAATTGAAACACAATAATAATATGAAAATATGTAAGCTAATATACACTAGAATGTGCATGATTATGCAAATAATTATATAAAGCAATCACAATAATAATACAAATATACAAACTATACAAAGAATGTACATTCAAAATAACATGAATATACAAATATATAAGGCAATAATAATAATCACATAAATATGAAAAAAAATATATAATAAAATAAATATGCAACATAATAATGTGAAAAATAAATACACAACAAGATAAGCACACAATACAATGATATGATAAATATGCAAAATAAATGTACAATAAAATAAACATGCCTCGCAACAATATAACTATGCAAAATAAATACACAATAAAACAAGCATGATAATATTAACATGGCAACGATATTAAAGTATACAACAATAATAACAAGAAAAATATATCATGAGTATTAAACAAACAATGTAACATACAACAATAGTATTAATATTTTATGTATATAATAAACACAGCAAAAAGCACACTTTAAATATTAAAACAAATTCAAATAATAAAGATCCTTCAATAATAATAATAAATGTTTAATACCTCTAAAAAAAAAATAAGCATCAATATTACTGAAACGATTATATAAAAAAAAACTTATAATAATGATAATGATATAATTTACGTGTGTGTGTGTGTATGTAAAAGTGTGTGTGTGCAGATGGGTAGGGGACTTACAGGGGGGCTGTATCTGGGAAGGCAGCAGCAGTGCTGCGTGGGTGGTCTGCTGGAGTTGCAAGCGAGGCCGGGGAAGAGCTTCAACACGCTGGGCGATGGGAGGCTGGAGGCTAGTGCGTGCACGACGGCAAGGTGGTAACAGTGGCGAGAGAGACTCTTAGGCGTGGCTGTGACTGAAGGTGATGCAGAGGGGTTGAACGGAGGAAGTTGCTATGATGGTCTGTGGCTAGCCGGAGATGCGCGAGGCGGAGTCGGGACGTTGGAGCTGCTGCCGCTGCTACTGGGCGTCAATGGCATGAAGAAGAGGCTTGGGGAGCCACCGGTGTGGCCTGCGGAGATGGTCGGAGATGCAGCAGATGGCGATGAGGGGAGGAGCAGTGAGTGCAGAGGAGCCCGGACGTCTGGTGTGGTGCGGTCATGCTGGAGAAGATGGTCGTGGAGTGGTGGTAGTCGGAGCTCACGATGGAGATGGGGTGCTTCGGCTGGGGGCGGAAAAGAGAGAACCAGCGGGAGGCTTCGGATGGTACAGGGTGTGCCGGGAGAAGAAGAGAAGATGGGAAAGAGCCGGAATGGCCGTGAGTTGCAGGAGACTCCACAGGAAGAAGAAAAAGAAGAAGAAGATGTCGGCGAAGCAGGATCAAAAGGCGGCCTTTTTTTTATTTTTTCTTGGCTTTGGCTTCTCCTCCTGCCTTGTGCGCAGCACCCCCACCTCTTATAAAAATTTTTTTTAAAAAAAAACCCTAAACCTTTCTCAACTTTTGGTATTTTTCTCTTTTTTGGAAATAAGATATACTACCATTATGGTTATAAGGAAATAAAAATAATAATAATAATAATAAGGTAATAATAATAATAAGGTAATAATAATAATAATAAAATAATAATAATAATAGTAATAACAAAGATAAATAAATAAAATAATAGTGAAGGTAAAAATATTAATAATAATAATAATAATGAAAATAATAAATAATAATAATAATAATAAACAATATAAATAAAAATAAAAATAAAGGTAATAATAATAAGACCAATGAACATAATAATAATAATAATAATAATAATAATAATAATAATAATAATAATAATAATAATAATAATAATAATAATAAAATAATAGCAATAAAAAACATTAATAATAATGATAATAAAAATTAAAAATAATAATAATAAATAATAATAATAATAGAAGTAAAAATAAATAATAATAATAATAATAATACTAATGAAAAATAATAATAACAAAATAATACTAATAATAAAAATAATAATAAGGACAAATGAAATAATAAAAATACTACTAATAATAATATAATAATAATAACAATAGTAATAAATATATTGGGCATGGGTAAAAATAGGGTGTCTACAGCTGCCCCTCTTTGTAGGCTTAGTTGCTTCAATGTAACGGTAGGAACTCTCCTACGTTTTTTGTAGTAACAAGCCTGCAAAAATAAAAGACACCTATTTTAGCCAAGCCATTCAACTGTCTAGGCTTTTCAATTAGGTATTGTTTGCTTTTGCCAATCAGGGATAATTTGCACTGAATGTAAGAATCCAAACACCAAAGTATGTGAGAATGACTTGCACTGGGGTTTGAGAACCCAAGCGCCAACGCATATGAGAATGACTTGCACTGGGTTTGAGAACCCGAGCGCCAAAGCACATGAGAATGACTTGCACTGGGTTTGAGAACCCGAGCGCCAAAGCACATGAGAATGACTTGCACTGGGTTTGAGAACCCGAGCGCCGAAGTACATGAGAATGACTTGCACTGGGTTTGAGAACCCGAGCGCCAAAGCACATGAGAATGACTTGCACTGGGTTTGAGAACCCGAGTGCCAAAGTACATGAGAATGACTTGCACTGGGTTTGAGAACCCGAGCGCCAAAGTACATGAGAATGACTTGCACTGGGTTTGAGAACCCGAGCGCCAAAGTACAATAGAATGACTTGCACTGGGTTTGAGAACCCGAGCACCAAAGCACATGAGAATGACTTGCACTGGGTTTGAGAAGCCGAGCGCCAAAGCACATGAGAATGACTTGCACTGGGTTTGAGAACCCGAGCGCCAAAGTACCATGATAATGACTTGCACTGGGTTTGAGAACCCGAGCGCCAAAGCACATGAGAATGACTTGCACTGGGTTTGAGAACCCGAGCACCAAAGTACCATAATAATGACTTGCACTGGGTTTGAGAACCCGAGCGCCAAAGCACATGAGAATGACTTGCACTGGGTTTGAGAACCCGAGTGCCAAAGCACATGAGAATGACTTGCACTGGGTTTGAGAACCCGAGCGCCAAAGTACCATGATGATGACTTGCATTGGGTTTGAGAACCCAAGCGCCAAAGTACATGAGAATGACTTGCACTGGGTTTGAGAACCCGAGCGCCAAAGTACCATGATGGCTTGCTTCGAATGTAAGAATCCGAGCCGTAGGGATACGATGATCCAGCCATGGGACACAATGATGGCTTGCTTCGAATGTAAGAATCCGAGCCGTAGGGACACGATGATCCAGCCATGGGGCACAATGATGGCTTGCTTCGAATGTAAGAATCCGAGCCGTGGGGATACGATGATCCAGCCATCTAAACAAGTAACAAGGTGTGCAAGCAAAGTTTTGAAAGTTGTCACTCTATTTGGAGAATGCACTTGGGGTAAAGTCCGAATGTCAATGAATGAATCCCCTTGTCTTTGGGATCTATTGCCCCAGTTCAAGATAAATCAACGTATGTCTGGGGTCAACTTGCCCTAGCTTTCCAAGTAAATCAATGTGTGCTTGGGGTCAGTTACCCAGCTCATATTTAAACACAACAGGAATCTCTCCATCAAGGATGTCAAATAATCATTTGAAAGCTGAAGACAAGTGTGAAGGGTGCTCTATTGCTGGTTGTGATGCTAGAATGCAATGATATGCTGCTATATGTATGCATGTTGCTAACTTATAATGCAGTGATATGTTGCTATTAATATGCATATTACTAACTTGTGATTATATGTATGCATTTTTATTTTTTGTGTAATGTATGAAACGCACAATGGCGATGCATGAAATGTATGGTAATGCGTGAAATGCATGACAATGCATAAGATGCATGGTAATACATGAAATGCATGACAATGCATGTAATGCAGGGCGATGCATAAGATGTACGGTAATACATGAAATGTAGGTGATGCATGCAATGAATGACAATGCATGTAATGCAGGCAATGCATGAATTGCATGGCAACGCATGAAATTTAAGTGATGCATGAAATACATAGCAATACATGAGATGTATGGTAATGCATGAAATGTATGATAATGCGTGAAATGCATGAGATGCATGGTAATAAATGAAATGCATGACAATGCATGAGATGTGTGGTAATGTGTGAAATATAGGTTAATGCATGGCAATGCATAAGATGTATGGTAATGCATGGAATGCATGGCAATATATGAAATCTAGGTAATGCATGAAATGTATGATAATGCATGAAATTTGGGGTAATGCATGACAATGCATGAATCTTTTCTCCTAATGCACTTGTGGTCAATGACCTCATCTTTGGTCTCCACATGAAACTCGCCATATTTGAATGGATCTGTAACTGATCTTGGCTTAATCTTCTTTATTCATCCAGTCATGAAAGTGATCGACTCAGCTCAAAAATCGCAAAATCTGCCCCAGTTGAATGGACCTACAACTGATCTTGACTCTGATTTCCTATTCCAATCCGATAAGAAAGTGCTTGAATGGGACCTACTGAGACTCAACTCGGAATTTGCCCCAGTTAAATTCATCTGCCACCGATCTTGACTCTATTGTTGGATTCCTTTTGAACTTGACATAACATTTGCTGCTCTTTCTCCATAAGGATCTTCTTTATAGGAATTTCTGGTGATTCTGAAACTCTTTGACTATCCATCCTCTTTTAATGCTCTAAAGAGTAAAAAGGGTTCCTCCTTTTTCTTCTTCTTCTTTTTTTTTTTTTTTTAAGGAACGAGAAATGATTATGCAACTATGACATCAACTTGTTAAATCAAAAGGCCATCTGCACAAAATAAATGTTTTACTATGTTTCAATGCTATCATAGGAAAAATTCATACCAGTATTCAAAAGTCGTATAACATTAATTTCCCAGCCTAGATGATTGTCCTTCTCTTCAACTGCCCCTGTTTCATCAACTCATGCTTTGATCTCAAGATGGTCTTTAAGACTTGGGACGAAACGTAGGCTTAGGGATGTAGGATTTCAGAATAAAAGGGAAACTAAGGCTCAAAAATACCACCCCAAATAATGTTTTATGCCCCCAGTTCGAGTTGAGGCGCTTTTGCAAGATGTTGACCGAACTTGTTATTTAAACAAGCTACCTACGTACCTTTTCAGGATCAGGTCATTACGTAGTTCAGACTCAGTATTGAGTCTGACAAATCATTAGAGACAACAATGTATACCAATCTGGTTAGGACTTTCATTTGGACCGTAATGTAGGCTAAGGATATGGGTTAAAGAAGAAAAGAAATACATAAGGCTCAAAATCATTAATTTCATCAAGGGTAATTTGGTCAAAGATCACATATGTAGTAAGTCCCTTATTTTCTTTCTTCTTCCTTCTGCTTTTCTTTTTTCTTTTTTTCTTGTTAATCTTCTTTTCCTTCTTTTACCGCAACTTTCACTTTTCCTTTTATAAAGGAATCTTGTCTTCATTTTCATTTGAACTTCAATTGGGACCAATCTTTTAAGAACTGCCCCAGTGTGGGGTGTGATCCTTCGACGGGTTAATCAGGGAATGAATTTTTCAGGCTCAAAAGGGTTGTCAAGAGATTTCTTCTTTTACTTTCTTTTGGTTAGCAGAAAAATGGCCTGCCATCATTCTGGTGATCTGACTTTTAAGAAAAAGCTGGTTTAACATTCAGGCTCAATTTGGTTAACAAATGGTAAATCATTGTTTGGGTTCTTTTCAAGGATAACTGGTCGACCAAAGAGGGCCATCCATCATTTGATCAAAACATGAGTGATTAATTGATAGGAAATTATCGGAACAGCCCAGCCACTTCGTTGAATTCCTTAGAAAGTAAAAATAACGTTTAAATTTAGTGATTGTTTCATCCCTTATCATCTCTTTCTAGCTCATGAACACTGGCAATATTACTTTCCCTATTCGGCATAAAACATAAGCAAACAGAATTTGGCAATTGGACTTATGATGCAAGTGAGATAACTAAATGCATAATTCATTTTATTGAATATAGAAAATATTCCGAAACACAGGCGTCCATGGATTACAAAAAGCAGATAACACTGGAAAACGAAAAAACATTAATTGAAAAGGACTAGATAGTCAAAAGTTCGGTACTCCATCATTTCAGCCTCGGTGGATAACGACTGAAACCATTGATTTGGGAACCTCCTGGATATGTCAACCACTTCATTCCTCGTGTTTGGGCAAAGGATTCCCTTGGACTCCTGGTTGCTTGTCATCAAAAGCTAACCATCCAGCATCTCTTAATGATTGCACCTTATGCTTGAAGGCCCAACATCTGTCAATAGTATGGCCGGGAGAGTTAGCATGGTACTCACAACGAACCCCAGGATCATACCACTGTGGAGGAGGGTTCGCAACGGGCGTCCCAGGGATCGCAGATACCATCCCCTTTTCCCGCAGCTGAGGAAATAATTCGGCATATGTCATGGGAATGGGGTCCACCCTTCGGAAGTTTCTGGTCACAAACCTGTCTTGTGTTTGCTGATTCGGCGGACCAGAGTGAACAATCTGGGATCCTGTGCCTGTATGCATCGTTTGATTTACCATGGGCTCAAAACCAGAGTTTCTATTGGGCCATTGGTTCCCACCTCTGGCATACTGATTCTTCCAATTAAACTGCCCCTGTATCATTTGAACCTCTTCCTCTTTCTTCCTATTAGTCCACCTTTTGCCTAAGCCAGTTTTCGAGCCATTATCCTTAACTAGGCCTGCCTTGATATCGCCTTCAATCCTTCCTCCCGCAGCCACAATATCCATAAAATCATGGGGAGTTGCTCCCCGAAGGTGCGTACGGTAGGGGTCTTTTAATGTGCTCACGAACAAGGAGATGGCCTCTTGGTCACTCATCGGGGGGTCCACTTGGATCGACATATCCCTCCACCTATAAGCATATTCTCTGAATGTTTCGGTGGATTTCTTCTCCATTTCTTGCAGAGTCATTCGATCAGGTGCCATTTCCGTCACGTGGCGATAGTGAGTGATAAAGGCACTAGCCAAGTCCTTCCAAGTGCGGACCCGAGCCTTATCTTGTTGAATGTACCAACGGATGGCGGACCCGGTCAAACTGCTTTGAAAGCAATGCATCATTAGCTTTTCATCATCCGAGTAAGCGGCCATTGCTTGGCAGTACATCACTAAATGTGTTCGAGGGCACCGGGTCCCGTCAAACTTTTCAAAGTCTGGCATTTTAAACTTCGGCGGCAGGATGACTTTCGGCACCAAGCAAAGGTCATTTGGATTAACTGAATCGAAAGTATTAGAACCTTCCATTGCTTTTAAACGTTCTTCTAATACGTCGCAGCGACGCTCAGCCTCAGATTTACTGATCCCCATATCAGAAGGTACTAATGGAGGAGTTCCTACTACTGGGAACCCCTGTGCTGGCATAGCAGGGATGAAAGGAGGCATGTTTGGCGGTGGACCCCCCATGACACCAGGCAGTGGAATTGATGTTTGTCCATGATCTGGGGTGAACCCTGGGGGATGAGCGGGGTCCACATCTACTTCGGGATCAACATGCACTGCCTTTCCCTTGTTCATCAGTAACTCCAGAACCTTACTTATCTTGTCATTTATTTCTTCTTGTCCTTGTTCTAGACCTAGGACTCTATTTTCCAATTGTTCACTCATTTCTCTCGCTCTTTGCCGAGTATTGTACTGATGCGTGGTAGTCTCAATTATTGCTTTATATTACTCAGACCACCTCTTTGATTAGAAACTGAAAGCCAAAAAAAATTTCCTTTTTTAGAACCTTGAATGCACAATTATGTACTGCATGAGTGAAAGCGTTTTGATGCATGATTATGGTATGCAATAGGTGTTTATGCATGGATGCAACTAGTGCCCTTGTATATACAAACACAGATATAAACATGCATGCAGCCTATCGTGCATGACTATGTATGGAATGAAATGTATGAATATGATGTCCTAAATTACTACTTAGTTAGAATTCTAGAAAAATCCCACTAATGAGACAGGTCAAGATTAACATGACCATTGATGGGCCACGATTTCAATTCAATTTCTCCCTTACCCATTCATTTCCTTGATAATGGTCCATGTACCTCAGATTCTATAAAGGGTCAAATTATGTTCTGAGGTTGGGGTTGACCCAGGTTGGTCAACCCGTTGGATTTGTTCAGTGCGGACTTGTGGACTTTAGTGTGCACTTGGGCCTCAAGTATTTTAAAATATGGGCTTTAATATATTTCATGATGGGATCAGGCCCTAATTTTAAAGGGATTTGGGCTTGGATTGTTTAGAAAATATGGGCCCGGATTTTTAGGGTAATAAGGCCGAAGCCCATTTATGGAAATCTGGATTTGACCCATTTTGAAACTCAGGCCTGGACCGAGTTTTTACTTAGGAAAAGGTTGGGCCTATACTTGTTATTTCTCAAAAAATTGGGCCCGACTTACTTAAAAAGGGTTGGGCCCACCCATATTTTAAAATGCTTGGGCCAAGTGCTTCATTTTTTGAAAGGATGGGTCTTGGTCTCATTATTGGGCTTTTTCAGAATACTAACTAAGTAGTATGTATGTCTAAATGTATGTCAAATGCATGATATAATACAAAGTATTTCACATATATGCAACACACTATTCATGGAGAAGGATGTGACTCCTGTCCCAACCTAGGGTAGGTACATATGTATAGAGTTCTTCATGGCTCTACCCTAGTTAAGGAAGACTATAGACAAGTATGTATGGGCAGGTTCTAACCCTATTGACAAAAGGTTCCCAGTTTGGAATTTCATCCTCCCCCATAGGGGTCCGGATAAAACCCGCACTGAGTGGAGTCGTTCGCGGGTCCCATCAAGCTCTGCCACGAAGGGACTGACGCTATTACACTCCTATCTAGTCCTAGTAAGGAAAGCTCGGGTATAGAGCGTGAGAGTGTGTGAATTCAATTTTTTGACCTAATCCCGCTATCCCCACATTTATTCACATGCTATAAATAATATGGAAACAAGATATTTACCATTAATATATACATTCAAAAGATAAGGAAACACAATATATGCAATTAATATGTTTATTCACAAAAATTTGGAAACAAAAAATAAGGAAACAAAAATTTTTTTTTTTAATTAATTAAGGTTATTTACAAATTATGGAAGTAAAATATTTACAATTAATCAAAGTTATTTACAAATTAAAATATTCACAAAATAAGGAGTAATTAAAAGATTTATTAAGTTAGAACTTAGGATAATTTCTAATTAATTAATGGCTCGACTCTCTAAGTCCCCAGCGGAGTCGCTAAGCTGTAGCGGCGTCCCGGGAGCGCGTGTGCCCCGGACGGCGAAATTAAAAATCATTTTAATATTTTCGGGAAAAATATGGTGTAGGAGTCGCCACTAACCTTTAGTGCGGTTAGAACACATGATTACTACCCCGTTAGGGGTAGAATCGGTCTACATTACCAGAGTTGGGGTCGGGAGTTCGGTTACGCGAGGGGAAGGTACGAGCACCCCCTACGCGCCTGTTCTTAAGAACGGTACCTAATTAATTTAAAATTATCCCTAAGTTAATCTAATAAATCTTTACATTACTCCTTTTTATGAATTTATAAATACATAGGAAAATAAATAAATATACACATATATTCCCTCAGAGCTTAGGGTACGTGATGCCCAAAGGCTAATACCCCCGCAATAAAATCATAGGGATTAAAATCGAAAATAGTTAATAATAAAAATATCATAATAATAAAATAATAACATGCTAATATAAATATGAAACACTAAAAATAACACAATTGAGTATACGTATAATTCAAAATAATAATAATAATATAATAATAATAATAACAATAGTAATAGTAATAATAATATATTAATAATAATAACTACAATAATAATACTAATAATAGAAATATTAATAGTAGTAATAATAAATGATAATAGTAATAACAATATTAATAATGGTAAGGATGATACGTACATAGAATATTATGGAAATACAATAATTCAACTATGGAAATAATTAATAAATGGCATACAATATATCAACATGGAAACAAGATTACGGAAACAACTCAAACTACGAATATATTATGCAAGTATATACAAGTACGATATGGAAACATAGAAAAACCTAAAATTGAAACACAATAATAATATGAAAATATGTAAGCTAATATACACTAGAATGTGCATGATTATGCAAATAATTATATAAAGCAATCACAATAATAATACAAATATACAAACTATACAAAGAATGTACATTCAAAATAACATGAATATACAAATATATAAGGCAATAATAATAATCACATAAATATGAAAAAAAATATATAATAAAATAAATATGCAACATAATAATGTGAAAAATAAATACACAACAAGATAAGCACACAATACAATGATATGATAAATATGCAAAATAAATGTACAATAAAATAAACATGCCTCGCAACAATATAACTATGCAAAATAAATACACAATAAAACAAGCATGATAATATTAACATGGCAACGATATTAAAGTATACAACAATAATAACAAGAAAAATATATCATGAGTATTAAACAAACAATGTAACATACAACAATAGTATTAATATTTTATGTATATAATAAACACAGCAAAAAGCACACTTTAAATATTAAAACAAATTCAAATAATAAAGATCCTTCAATAATAATAATAAATGTTTAATACCTCTAAAAAAAAAATAAGCATCAATATTACTGAAACGATTATATAAAAAAAAACTTATAATAATGATAATGATATAATTTACGTGTGTGTGTGTGTATGTAAAAGTGTGTGTGTGCAGATGGGTAGGGGACTTACAGGGGGGCTGTATCTGGGAAGGCAGCAGCAGTGCTGCGTGGGTGGTCTGCTGGAGTTGCAAGCGAGGCCGGGGAAGAGCTTCAACACGCTGGGCGATGGGAGGCTGGAGGCTAGTGCGTGCACGACGGCAAGGTGGTAACAGTGGCGAGAGAGACTCTTAGGCGTGGCTGTGACTGAAGGTGATGCAGAGGGGTTGAACGGAGGAAGTTGCTATGATGGTCTGTGGCTAGCCGGAGATGCGCGAGGCGGAGTCGGGACGTTGGAGCTGCTGCCGCTGCTACTGGGCGTCAATGGCATGAAGAAGAGGCTTGGGGAGCCACCGGTGTGGCCTGCGGAGATGGTCGGAGATGCAGCAGATGGCGATGAGGGGAGGAGCAGTGAGTGCAGAGGAGCCCGGACGTCTGGTGTGGTGCGGTCATGCTGGAGAAGATGGTCGTGGAGTGGTGGTAGTCGGAGCTCACGATGGAGATGGGGTGCTTCGGCTGGGGGCGGAAAAGAGAGAACCAGCGGGAGGCTTCGGATGGTACAGGGTGTGCCGGGAGAAGAAGAGAAGATGGGAAAGAGCCGGAATGGCCGTGAGTTGCAGGAGACTCCACAGGAAGAAGAAAAAGAAGAAGAAGATGTCGGCGAAGCAGGATCAAAAGGCGGCCTTTTTTTTATTTTTTCTTGGCTTTGGCTTCTCCTCCTGCCTTGTACGCAGCACCCCCACCTCTTATAAAAATTTTTTTTAAAAAAAAACCCTAAACCTTTCTCAACTTTTGGTATTTTTCTCTTTTTTGGAAATAAGATATACTACCATTATGGTTATAAGGAAATAAAAATAATAATAATAATAAGGTAATAATAATAATAAGGTAATAATAATAATAATAAAATAATAATAATAATAGTAATAACAAAGATAAATAAATAAAATAATAGTGAAGGTAAAAATATTAATAATAATAATAATAATGAAAATAATAAATAATAATAATAATAATAAACAATATAAATAAAAATAAAAATAAAGGTAATAATAATAAGACCAATGAACATAATAATAATAATAATAATAATAATAATAATAATAACAAATAAAATAATATCAATAAAAAACATTAATAATAATGATAATAAAAATTAAAAATAATAATAATAAATAATAATAATAATAGAAGTAAAAATAAATAATAATAATAATAATACTAATGAAAAATAATAATAACAAAATAATACTAATAATAAAAATAATAATAAGGACAAATGAAATAATAAAAATACTACTAATAATAATATAATAATAATAACAATAGTAATAAATATATTGGGCATGGGTAAAAATAGGGTGTCTACACCTTACAATAAGTTTGAACTTTGCAGGGAACTAGCCGGAATGAGTTCCTGCTAGAAGTCCACTCATTTGAATGACCTACTGCATTTTCCTTCAATGGGTATGGAGGGGGAGAATTGTTAGGTAATCCATATCCCACATCAATCTAGAAGCCCACCAAAGTTGAAGCCACAAATTCAGAAGCCCACCAGACTTGACTGAGTGGCTGCTGCAACCATTGTTGATCTAAATATTAGGTGGCTGTATTTTGTTGACGGAGAAGGAAATTGGTTGCTCCCATTGTCCTATAAATATGAGATTGCATTTCTTTGAAGCACAATTGGTTGGATCAAACAGGATCAACCAGTAAGGAGAGAAAAATCAGAGAGAAATTAATTTCATATGTTTCTTCCTTTTTGTGAGAGAAATTACTTCTTGTAATTATTGTTCTCAAATTGATGAGTGGATTGTTGCTTTGCAACCATGGATGTAGGCAATATTGTCCGAACCACATTAAAAATTTGACATCTTTTGTGTGTGTTTATTTTGGCTGAAATTTTAAATTCCCTTACACATAGGCTATTGGATGCATTTCCTTGATTTTATTTTGCATCCATCTATGTATGCAAGCTCTAGTAACTTATTATGTGAGCTCTTCTCACTGTGAATCCGTTAAATTTGTATTATCATCAACTAAAAGAAGCAAAAAAAAATTTTTGTCATTTAGATTTTAATTCTAAATTTTAAAGTGTAATACAAAATTTAAAAAATTAAATAAAACAAAAAAAATGTATGCATGTGTTAGAAAATAACAATCGCAACTGCAAAAAACAACTGAATAAAATATTACTTGTCATTATTATTATTATTATTATTATTATTATTATTATTATTACATTTTCTTTTCACTAGAATACATCATACCTCCATAAATAATAAAGAAAAAAAAATTGAACACGTCCATATGGTTGCCAAGGCAATAATGATTTGAGTAAATTACAACTGCAAAAAACAACTGAATAAAACATTACTTGTCATTATTATTGATTTATTGTTCTTATAAATAAAATGGCACCATCAATAGTTACTATTGGTTTGCTTTGTAATGAAAATTCAGATTATTATCCTTTAAAAGAAAATTGCACAATCAATGACAACAAATCACACTCCTAAAACTTTAATATTCTCTTTCACTGCTCACAGCACTGCTGATTTTCCTTGTTCTTCAATCCAATTTCAGTTCATTTGTACGAGAAATTATATAGGATCTATCCCTTCACATGTCTGTTTCCTTAATTATATACTTACTAAAAATGAAGTTCTCTTTGATATTAATGAAAATAGAAGCTGGAACACATAGAAGGATAGATTCCTGTATAATTTCTCCACCTGTACCGTTGCACACACCCTTCCTAGCCTATATTTTAACTATTATATGAGTTTGCTATTGTGATTAGTATCATCTGTCATGATGCGCTTGGAGACTGTGTAATGGCACCCAGCATGTTCAATGCAGTGCAGGGCTGATCAACGGGTACCTACAAGCAGACATACAGACACAGCCATACACTCAGTTAAAAATAATCCATGATTAAAAACAAATTTTCTTGATAGATATTTTCCCGTCAAACTTCTACATTTTCCGCACAGAAAAATAAGCTAGAAAGCAAGAAAATAAAAAAATAAAAAGGGATTATGGTTTTCTAGGGAAAATACTTTCATGGTAAATGCCATGTCTGGTTACTCTCGTGCCCAATCAATGAAGATACCATAAATGCATGAAAGGTCGTCGGAGTTGAGGTTTTTAGAATGTTTTCTCCCAGAGATATAATGAAATATAAATATATGATATGAATGTAATAAAATTTGTAGATGGATATAATAATTTATTAAAGTTATGTTTGGTTTTTAGAATGTTTATTTTCAGATATAATGAAATATAAATATATGATATGAATGTAATGCAATTTATAGATGGATATAATAATTTAGAAAAAAAAAAGGTTTATATTATTCTATACAAGAAAAAGGCCTATAGTTAAAATTTGAGAATGATTGCCTATGTTCTATGTTATGGTTTTGTAAGAAAATTTTATTTTAATTTGTATTGTCATTTTTTTTATATTGTAAATGTTCTATTTTTAAGTAAGTTAGCTTAGAATATAACTTTGGAAAAGACAATAAGAGATTGAAAAAAGAAAAACTGTTACATACGCGACAATAGAATGGCATAACAGAATGAATGAATCGCACTTTGTTAGAAAAGGTGAGATGCATGCTATCCAACATTGTTTTGGGTAAGGTGTTTTGGGCGAAAGCTGTTACATACGCCAGCTATATCATCAACAGACTTCCATCTGCAGTACTAAAGGGAAAACACCCATTAAGGTATGGACTAGACAACGTGTTATTGATTATGGTTCCTTATGTATTTTTGGTTGTCCAGCTTATTACCATGTAACTAATGGTAAGCTTGATCCCTAAGAAAAAGAAGCCATTTTTCTTGGCTTTAGCAGTAGTGTGAAAGCTTATAGGTTGTGGAATAAAGAAGCGAAAAAATGTGATATTTAGCAGGGATGTCATTTTTGAAAAAAGTTGAATGCTCGGGAAAGGAAAGAAGATGCACCTGCACCCATGGAAAAGACTAGCAAAGGAAATTTGCAAGAAGTAGAAATTAGAAAGGCCATTATAAGACCTTAATCTAAATATACTCCTCCAACCAAAATGAGGATTCTACAATCAAATTTCAAGTGTTTTCAAGTGATTTCAACGATTCCTTAAAAAAATGCTTCCTAATCATCAATTCTGAATATATATATATATTTTTATGAACTACAGTTGGCTTGTTGGAGGTAATTTGAAAAATCAAAATTTTTAGACCAAAAAAAAAAAAAAAAATGAGGATTCTACAATCAAATTTTAAGTGTTTTCAAGTGATTTCAACGATTCCATCAAAAAATGCTTCCTAAAAATCAATTCTGATTTTTTTTTTTTCGATGAACTACAGTTGGCTTGATGTCTCTTTGGAGGATATGTGGACAATCTACTCATGATTTAGTTATGACAACTGAAAATAAATTCCTTTTCCTTTCTCTTGTGTATTCTTTTCATATTTTTATCTTCTTTGGTGCTTGAATGTATGTTGGTTTGAAAGAGTATAAAGTAATAGAGTTTTTATATGATTAAGTCCTCTACATATACTCAACAAAAGTCTTCTCAAAAGAGGTTAGGGTCTAAAAGTTTTCTACAGAACAAATAATGAAAAGAAGAGTTATAGCAAGTAGTCGAACGCCCTCTGGACATAGTTGATCGACCATTACTGTACCTTGATTATTTCCCTATTTTTTGACCTTCTCTTGAAAAAAATGATCTTCAAAATAGGAAGCACACACAAATATACACGAAGGGTAAGTTGCCATTCCAACCATTCTTGGAATGGATGTTTTAAGATGGTAGGTTTCTAAACTTCATTCAAAGGAAGCTTAAAGTTCTACCTTCCCCATTCATAATTGAAACAAAATGGTGACTTCATTTTCTAAAACAAAATGGTAAGTTGGAAAACCAATGACTTAGTTTTCATTTAGTCACCAAACATGTTGGCAACTAAAACAGGCTATTAAAGCCTAGTGTCAACACCATCTCGAAATCTCCTTTCAATAAGATATAGAATCAAGATCCATAACTAATAATTATCAATGGCATTTTTCTGTACAAGAAAAATGGTTGGTACTATTGTCATCGCTAATAACTATTATTAGTGTTTTTTGCATCTTGTAGCTTACAATTTCAAGCTAAGATCATTTGTCCTAAAGATGTGTTTTCTTTTGTGTGCCTTAATTCCCGTGTCAGGATCAAGCACTACCGGTTCTTCTAAAACTAATTGGTGGTAGAAGGGGGGCAACCTTTTCCTTTAAACGGTAGCGCAGAGCCCCGCACTAAGTGTCAAGTGGACATAAGGGGCTGCACCAATTCTAAGTAGGGGTGCCGATGGGCTAGCACGCCAAGCACTGTCGAGCTAGGGCCCATTGCTACAATCCCTCGCAACAGGGTTGACTGCTGACTTCCCATAAAGCCAACATCCCGGTACCATGATTTTTATCATACTCATGGGCTTCATTCTCATCATTGTAGTTATGCTTCTTCTCTTGTGGTTCCTACTAGGGTTGTGGCATAAATCTACCTTGGTTGGATAAATGTCTCTATCATATTATATATGGACAAACAATACTTATTATTGTATCCTTTTGTCCAATCAGGGGCAAAGATCTTCTCTTACTTGCATTTAGGTGATCTAAAGCAGCAAATTCTCAAACTATTTCTCTGGCTTCAAATTCTCATTTATTAGCCCTTATTCTTCTTTTGTTTTTTCTTTGGTATTCATCTTTCAAGGGTTTAAATGTCCATTTCTTGCATGGTTCTTTTCTTCCTTCTCTTTCTTTAATTCAACCTTCATCTCAACTAGCCTACATGGTTTCCTTTATGTTCCAATACTTCTTCTCCCTTCATGAGCTCAGTAGTGACTTGAAGAACCTCTTGAATAGGGAGAACCTAAATCTAAATAGTTGAAACATATATATTCACACTATCAATAACACTTTATACATGGTCTGGTAAGGTACTTCAATTGCTTCAACATCAAAGTTCTATATGTACACTTGCAACAATGTCACACACACACACACACACACACACACACACACACATTCTTCTATTGCTAATAAATAAAAAACAAAGAACTAGTTATTGTAAGGAACACTGTGACACACACACACACACACACACACATATATATATATATATATATACTTCTATTGCTAATTAAATATAAAACAAAGAACTAGTTATCATAAGGAAATAAGGAACATGGTGAGACTGCATTAAGATTGACTTCTTTAAGGTAGTGGTGAAGGTGTTGCACATGATTTATGGCATTTGGGCTCCATGGAAAACTATCAATGCGCTAAATGTCTCAAAGTGGTATATGGGGTTTCGGAAGCAGTCATAGGAACGTTGTTTGCATCTTGAACCCGAGTGTCAAGGGCTCCTCAATCATTTTATAGGTGAATGGTTCTTATTTTCATGGGAGGATTGGTTGTAGCTATAGCCCTCTATTTTTGGCTCTTTGACTACTCTCTCTGACCTTAAAGTTTCTTCTTTTTCTTACTCTTCCTCTTTTCGATTTTTCATTAATCATAAGCTCTTTACTAAGTCCATAGTTGGATACACGCTACGTCAAGGAATTAAAAAAACTATCCTATTGCTCAAGAATTTTGGCGTTAGCTAGAAAAGCTTGGGACTAATAGTGGGTTGTATTGGTTATCCATTGATTGGATTGGATTATTCCTTCTAGATAAGTCTACTTGAAACCCTTATATGCTTTTGTGATATCTAAAGTTATTCTATAGGCAAAACAAACATGCCTTCTGGGATTTTCATGGGTATGGAATTAGGCAGACCACACACTTTCCCAAGGTGGTAGAATACAAAAGGATTGATTGTCACAATCACCCTAAAGACCTTGGTTGTTTTGAGTAGTTAAATGGGAATAAGGCTAAGTCATGGTTTACTTTTTTCCTACACAATGTGGTTGTGGTTGCGATTTTTTATACTAGTGAGATGGCACTCAATGGTGATCCTTCAAAATGAACACACAATGATGGTAACTATAGGTTACATTCTAGAAGAACCATTCAATGCTATAGTGTAAAAAATAATAATAACAAACAAAATAAAATAAAAAATAAAAGAAGCAAAAGAAAAAAAGGAAAAAGTGATTTGGTTGTTGGGTCACCCTAAATAAAGAGGGACTCATACCAAAGTTTGGGCGGTTATTCTTATTAGGGATATGGGTCAAATTTTGATTGGAACGCATGCACCGGTGAAAGTATCGTGAAGCGAGGAACAAGCGAGAGGTTTGCAAGATGGTTGGAATGAGGGCAAACGTCGATGGTTTGGGTGTAACCGTCGATGGTTTCAGGCAATGCTGCAGGGTGTTCTTCTCAACTTCAAACCGTCGATGGTTTGGCCTAAGCCATTGATGATTTTGCTCTTAGACGTCACACATTTTTGAATCAAAGATTAGTAGATTAGGAGTTTTTGGAAATTTTTTCTTTAGGGGATTGCTACAGAAGTATTTTAGATTAAGTAGAGGTCTTTTGTACACATTATATTAGTATTTAATCATTTTATGTCACCCTAATCTGATAAGCTTGGTGTAAACTTCATTGATATAGTGAAAAACAGCCACTGCTTCCGTGGAGATAGACAAATTGCCAAACCAAGTAAATTCATGTGTCTTTGATTGTTACTTTTTTTTATTCTAAATGTTGAGTGGTTTCTTGTTTAGTATAATTCATCATCGAGTGCTTGCCTTGATTGTTCCATTTATCGTTTAGTGAGTTTGTGTGAGGTCTTCTGCTGTGCACACTTAACATCAACAATTGCTATCAGAGTACCAATTTTGCACAACTATTCTAGACTAGTCCCACAGTATTCTATTGCTGGGTTGTAGAAGTGGTTTGGGCCAAGTATAGAGGATGTTAGTGTGACTGACTTTCTTTCAAAAATTGGATATCTAGCCCCTTATTAGGCCACATTAGACTACATTACTGTGTTGGATACTCCATCTTGGGATATTCCTATATGTCGTAAGGGCAGCATAATTTTTGTTAATAAATGTAAAACTATTCATTTTGGATAGATTAACCCCAAGAAGTTTCCAAGTGCACATTGGATATTGCAAATCCCCCAAAACTCAGGAAGGCACACTTAGAAGAAAACATGCATCAATTTCTATGACAAATACAACACGTTGGGTATTATTAATTAGAAAGCTAGAAATGATCTCCAAATAGATGGCAAGTAACCAAGGGCAGTTGATGTCAAAATTTTAGTTCAATCAGACGAGAAATCACCATCCAATCGTCAAGATAAAATTGTCTACACAAGCACCTTCAATCCTGAATTTTCAGCAAACTATTTTCTTCTCTCAATCACTCTTTCTTGGTTGTCCCAAGGATGCACGGAACTCTTTTTTTCTTTAGTAATATATTTCCAAAAAATGTGTTTATTTACTACTCAAATAATGACCCACCATATTCCAAAGAAAGCCACTCTCAATTAATAAAGAACCACTCCATTCCAAGACAACAAGTGAGATACCACTAAGCACAAAGACTCTTCACTACTACTTGGACATGAACTTCACTTGGGCATTGAACAAGACTTCCAAGAGAATCATTTACACATGTAGGCCATCCTTCACATAAGAGGAAACCCAACATTTTTCATATGATTCAATTAAATTTTTAAACAAAAATTTGAGGTCATGTTATTCCTAATTTTGAGTGGTGTAATTAAGATTTGAAGCTTCTTAGTATAGAAATTTATAGTTGCGCTTGTTGTGCCATCTGATTGCGAGTGAGATCTTACCCTTATCTTTGTGAATTTGGGGAGAGTGTGATTATATTAAGGTGGTTTTGTGGATCAGGTGTTGGAGATCTTTAGCATAGTTAATGTTAAATCGGTCACCAGTACACCATTGGCGAATTAAAGTAAAGAGTCTACCATTGAGTACTCTAGGATGGTTGGTGATGTTTAGGACATGTCAAAGGTTTCCTATTCCAGTGCAGCGGGGTACTTCGGCGGGCAACATAATGATCCGTCAGTTGTGTGGTTTGCATATGCAGACTATACAAGGGACTTGGATAGCAAGAGGCTTACAACAGGATACATTGTGGGAAGGCTTAATTGTTGGAAGTGCAGGGTATAGTCCTAGGTTTCTAGTCACAATTGGATCGGAGTTTTTGATAGAAGCTATGGCTTCCATGGTAGCATTTTGATTTAGAGGATTGTTCAAGGAGCAAGGTGTTTAGCTAGGTGGAGCTCCTGTTACTATGGACAAGTTCAAATTTCTGCTTGGACTTGGTTTACATCTTTAGGTGTTAGATGGGAGGCGGTCTCAATCTACTTACCTGGGTGGAGCAGCGAGGTTATGGTTTCGAATTTCTCCTAAGTGGTGAATATTTGCTAAGGTGGAGATTTTTAGGGATGTGGCTCATATTTTGAGTGAAACGCACGCACCGAGGAAAGCATTGTGAAGCAAAGAACGAGCGATAGGTTCATAGGATAGCAGGATTAAGGGCAAAAAGTCGATGATTTGGGTGTAACCATCAAAGGTTTATGGCAGTGCTGCAAGGTGTGCTTCTCAGCTTCAAACCGTCGACGGGCCTAAAACGTTGACGATTTCGCTTGCGGATGTCACAGATTTTTGAATCAAAGATCAGTAGATTGGGAGTTTTTGGAGGAATTTCCTCTGGGGGATCACTACATAAGTGTTTTAGATGAAGTAGAAGTCTTCTGTACTCATTATATTAGTATTTAATCATTATTATGTAACCCTAGTTTGATTAGCTTGGTGTAAGCTTCATTGAAATAGTGAAAAATAGCTGTTCCTCCCGTATACCAAGGTAAATTGTCAAACCATGTAAAATCTGGTGCCTTTGATTGTTGCTTTTGTTTATTCTCATTGTTGAGTGATTTCTTGTTTAGTATAGTTCATCATCGAGTGCTTAACTAACTTGTTCCATTAATTAATTCGTGAGTTTGTGTGGGGTCTTTCACTGTGCACAACAATTCAAGACTAGTCCCACAGTATTCCGTTGCCAAGTTGTAGAAGTGGTTTGGGCCAATTATAGAGGATGTTAGTGTGACCAACTTTCTTTCAAACATTGGGTATCTAGCCCCTTATTGAGCCATATTAGACTACATTACTGTGTTGGATACTCTGTGTTGGGATATTCCTATATGTTTGAAAGGCAACATAATTTTTGTTAATAAATACAAAACTATTCATTTTGGATAGATTAACCTCAAGAAGTTTCCAAGTGCAGATTGGATATTGCAAGTCTCCCAAAACTCAGGAAGGCACGCTTAGTAGAAAACATGAAGCAATTTTTGTGACACATACAACACGTTGGGTATTATTAATTGGAAATTAAGCCAGAAACGATCTCCTAACAGATGGCAAGTAACCAAGGGCAGCTGATGTCGAGGATGGTGACGAGGACATCACATGTGCCCTTTCCCCTTTGTGAGTTAATGGTGTTAAGCCAGTTGTACAGTTAGTTAATAGTTGTAAATATGGTAAGAGAGTTAGTTAGTTAGGAAGAATATTGTTGTTACTTAACTAATTTTCAGTTTGTAATTTTGTTATCTATTCTGTTTCGCTTGTTCTCATGTAGTTAGCTTCAGCTATAAATACCTACTGATATAATAATTTATTTTAATGAGAATTCATAATTTCTCTCTATATTTGGTTATTTCTTCACATGGTATCAAAGCAAGATTAGAGAAATTCTCCTCTCATGACTTCATCTACAACCTCGATAGACACTTCTTCTTCTCTTGTCAATTATGCTATTGATCCGAGCTCAAATCCTCATTACTTCCAAGGCAATGATGGTCCAAACCTGCATCTTGTTAATAAGGTTCTTACTCAAGACAACTATCAGACATGGAGCATGTGTGTTACAATGACACTAAGTGCCAAGAACAAGCTGGGTTTCAGTGGTGGAACTCTAGTAGCTCCTCTACCTACTGATGCGAATTATGCCACCTGGAAACGAGGCAATGACACTGTAAAGTCATGGATCCTCAATTCATTGTCTGATGACGTTTATACCAGTGTGATGTTCATTAAATCAGCAAGGGATATATGGACTAAACTTGAAGATTGATTCTCCTTGACCAATGGACCTAGGATCTTCTAGTTATAGCAATCTATTTCTAATCTAGCACAATGTCAGATGAATATTGTTGATTATTTCACACAATTGAAGTCCTTATGGGATGAACTGATGAGCTATAAGCCTATCTCGAAACATCCCCTGCTTCTTTGAAGATATTGGCTAATTATCAGAATCAAGAATATGTAATGAAGTTTTTAATGGGTTTGAATGAGTCATATGGTCACATTAAAAGCCAAGCCAAATCCTTCTCCGCAATCCCTTACCTCCCACAAACAAGGTATTTGCATTGCTTGTGCAAGGAGAGAGGCAAAAGGAGATTAGTTCAGTGATAATTACTAAACCAACAACTATGCTAGGAAAAGCTACAAGAAATCAAGGATACAGACATAATTTTGGCAAGAAAGAGAGACCTTTGTGCTCTCATTGTGAACTTCTAGGACACACAGCTAAAAAATGTTACAAGCTACATGGATATCCTCCAGAGTAGAAGTCAAGATCCAAGCACAATGTTCCTTCAGAAAATTAGGTAAACTTGGTAACCAATACTGAGCAATCTAATGAAGTGCAGTAGCTTTCATTCACTTAGGAACAACTCAGACACATCATGGCAATCATGCATCCCTCACCTCAAATGCAGCCACAACCTTCGGTTGCTCAAGTGACTGGACCTTTCCCTCAAAGTACAAATCCTTTTTCTACAGATCATCTTTTATCCACAATGACAGGTATTTCGTCTTGCTCATCTGTTGTTTGTACTTGAGGCCGAACACAAAATGGCCTCTCTTGGATTAGTGACACTGGGGCCACTGATCATATGCTAAATTCTATCCACTCTCTCACAACTATAACAACTTCCATTAAAACACATGTGAAATTACCTACCGGTGCTCTTGTTCTAGTAATACACATTGGAACAATTTGTATAACATCTACCTTGCTACTCACTGATGTTCTTGTTGTTCCTTCTTTTGCCTACAACCTAATTTCAGCCAGCAAACTTTTAAAATCCATTTCCCGCTGCCTTGTTTTTCATAACAAATATTGCATTATACAAGACTTGCATACATGGAGGATGATTGGATTGGGTGAAGAGAGTGCAGGTTTATATCATCTCCTCAATAAGCATTCAGCTATGCCAGTCTCCAATACAACTTCCAACAAGCGTGGCCTAATTACTGTACCTATTTCATTGTCTGTCAATAATTCTGATTTTGATGTTTGGCATTATAGATTAGGACATCCCTCTAAATCTACAGTAGACTTGTTGCATAAATTTGTTCCTAGAATAAAAGAGTCCCATTCTAGTCATTGTAATATATGTCCTCTTGCTAAACATCAGAGGTTGCCTTTCCCAAACAGCAATAATAAATGTTCAAAAGCTTTTCAACTTGTGCATTGTGATATTTGGGGTCTTTTTTCTATTAAATCAATTGATGGTGTAAGGCATTTTCTGACCATTGTAGATGATCATACCCGATGCACTTGGCTATACCTAATGCAATCTAAGGCACCAACGAGATATTATGTGCAATCTTTTGTCTCTTTTGTTGAAACTCAGTTTCATATTACTATACAAACCATTCATAATGATAATGGTGCAAAATTCCACATGCCTGATTTCTTTATTTCCAAAGGCATTGTCCACCAAAATTATGTGTCTCTATACCATAGCAGAATGGTGTTGTTGAACGAAAGCATCTACGTTCATCAACACATTCTTGCTGTGGCTAGATCTCTTAGATTTCATTCCAACTTACTTCTTCATTTTTGGGGTGAGTGTGTTCTAACTGTAGTTTATCTTATTAACAGGTTGCCCACTCCAATTCTCAATGGTAAATCTCCTTTTGAAATGTTGTTTTATAAACTTCCTAGCTATTTTCATCTTAGAGTTTTTTGTTGCCTTTGTTTTGCCTCTACTATTTCACATGGTCGAACCAAATTTGACCCTAGAGCAAAGTCTTGCATATTTGTAGGCTATCCTCATTCTGTAAAAGGCTATAAACCATATGATCCACATACTCAAAAGATATTCATATCCTACGATGTTGTTTTTCGTGAACATGTTTTTCCTTTTTAAAAATTTTCACATAATCATTCTTCTGATATTCCTCATCCAATTCTGCCAAACTGTGTAAATTCCTTTGATATTCTCACTTCAGAACCATCCACTTTTGAACTATCTTCCCACAATCCAAATATCACAACAAACACAAATAATGTTTCTATTGATTCCCTAAATGTTTCTAATACTTCCATTCCTTCTGTTCCTTAGAGAAGGACTTCAAGACAACTTCGTCCTCCTCCTTACCTCTAGAATTATCAATGCTCTCTACCTTCTTTGACAACTCAGCCCAACTTAGCCTCTGTTGCGGGTCTAGGCTGCCCTTATGACATTTTCTCCCTACACATCCATTTCCAACCTTTCTTTTGCTCATCAAGCTCAGTCACCAACCTTGTTGAGCCCAAATCTTATAAGGAGGCATCTTTATATCCTGAATGGAGAAATGCTATGGCTGCTAAAATCAAGGCTTTAGAAGACAATCACACCTAGACTTTGACTAAATTGCCTCCTCGAAAAGTTGCAATTGATAATAAATGGGTTTACAAGATTAAGTTCAAATTTGATGGTACTGTTGAAAGGGCCAAAGCATGAGTTGTGGCCAAAGGTTTTACACAACAAGCGGGCGTGGATTACATAGAGACTTTTAGCCCTGTTGCTAAGCTGGTCAGTGTCAGATGCATCTTATCCATTGTTGCTATCGAAGGTTGGCACCTTCATCAATTAGATGTCAATAATGTCTTCCTTCATGGAGACTTTGATGAGGAAGTCTATATGCGTGTACCTCCTGGATTTGCTAGCAAGGGGGAGAACATTGTATGCAAACTCAACAAGTCACTTTATGGGCTTAAGCAAGCATCACGACAATTGTACTCAAAATTATCTACCTCTTTGACAGAATTTGGTTACAAACAGTCACTTGCAGATTATTCACTCTTCACTAAGGATACTGGTGAGTCATATACCCTCTCCAAGTATATGTAGATGATTTGATTCTAACAGGGAATGATTTACAAGAATTTAAGAGTCTGACACATTTCCTACATGAGAAGTTTAAAATTAAAGATCTAGGAGAATTGAAGTACATTTTGGGGATAGAGGTAGCAAGGTCTACACAAGGCATTTCCATCTGTCAACGAAAATATGCATTGGATATTCTCAAAGACTCGGGTTATATAGGCTCTAAGGCAGTCAAATTTCCTATGGAGCAAAACTTGAAATTGACTACAGAAGAAGGGGATTTACTTGAAGATCCCACTACCTATAGAAGGTTAATTGGGAAAATGTTGTATCTAACTATTACAAGGCCTAACATATCCTATGAAGTTCAGGTTCTAAGTCAGTTCATGGATAAGCCAAGGGCACCTCACTTGACTGCAACATATCGGGTGCTAAAGTACATCAAAGCAACTCCTGGTTAAGGATTTTTCTTTTCAGCTTCATCAGACATACATTTAAAGGCCTTTTGTGATTTAGATTGGGTAGGTTGCATAGAGACTAGGAGTTCAGTCATAGGCTACTGTGTTTTCCTAGGAAACTCTTTAATCTCATGGATATCCAAGAAACATAAGACAGTCTCTCGATCATCTGCAGGAGCAGAATATAGATCCATGGCCACTATTGTCTGTGAAGTAACTTGGATGATTTCACTACTTAAGGATTTAAAGATTGAGCATACAAGGCAAGTTTTGATTTTTTTGTGACGACCAAGGAGCACTACATATAGCTGTTAATCTGGTATTCCATGAGAAAACAAAACATATAGAGATAGATGACCATATAGTTCAGGAGAAATTACTAGTTGGAATTATCAAGACACTGTAGTCACTTCGCAAAATCAGTTAGTAGACATCTTCACGAAACCCCTTGAATATTCTTCCTTTGCTTCATTGCTTCCCAAGATGGGTGTAATTGATGTTCATACTCAATCACATCCATCTTGAGGGGGAGTGTTAAGCTAGTTGTACAATTAGTTAATAGTTGTAAATATGGTCAGAGAGTTAATTAGGAAGAATATTGTTGTTACTTAACTAATTTTCAGTCTATAATTTTGTTATCTATTCTGTTTTGCTTGTTCTCGTGTAGTTAGCTTCAGCTATAAATACCTACTTATATAATGAATCATTTTAACGAGAATTTAGAATTTCTCTCCATAGTTGGTTATTTCTTCACAAATGGTAAACAGCTTTGTGGAGTGCATGCGACGATGTTATAATGATGATAACGATCATTGATGGTGGTGGGGATGGCCAATAAATTCATTTGCAGATGCAGATGGAGACAAGTGAAACTGGAAATTAAGATTCACATTAATGCAGCTAGGTTTGAGTTGACTTACGAAGTGGCCTGCTCCAAGAATCCAGTAGAAGTGTAGGTTTCTGAAGGTCTTGCGGAATCCTGTTGTGCCTTCATGATCATCACAGTATAGAGGAGTTCTTTTCTGATTCAGAAAACCATTGAGCCCCTCCCACCTGCCAAAGGCATGAGAAGTGAATATCATAAAATGCAGACCATGTGCACACAAGCTTGAAGGGATCACGAGAGAGGAGATTAGTAGAAGTACCTGAGCTTCTGAATCCATGCTTCTGTTCCCTTGGTTGCACAGATGAGATCAAGCTGCAGCAATCAACCATAGCATGTGTCATACATCATCACTAAAGGTTGAACCACATCTTGATTAATAAAACCCAGATTTTTTTTTTTGTCTTTTTTTTTTTTTCCGGTCCAACGGAGAGTCCGGAGCTCTTTGGGCACCTGACTCGTTCAACAGAATAACAGGCCAGCATGCTTCTTTAACCCTCTCCAATTAAATACCAAAGCTTATTTCAATTGAAAAGTCACACCCCCAAAGCTCGAACTTCGTTGAGTAGAGAAACAGCGAAGGGATAATCTGTTTTAGGCTTTTAGCTACATCTTATTTAGTCACTACACATGAAAGATCTAGGAGATTCATCGATCATCATACAATTTGGTTTAGCGGTCCAGATGGAACCCAGCCAACAACCCCAAGGCTCAAGACTTATCCTGGCTGCAAGTTCAGTGGTGAGAGATTGTTGAAAAGGATGTGGAGACTTACTTGCCCATTGTAAATGGTCACATTGACCCCTTTAGCTAGTAGCTCATCCACCTGAAAATATATATATGAAAAAATTTAATATTTTTCACTTTGAAAAGTTAACACATGCAACCCATCTTAGTGAAATAATGTATAAAATAAAAAACAAGTTCCCCTGCAGTGATTGAAATCGATAATGACAGACATTACGGCCTGTTGCAATGTTCCGCTGCGTTGTTGAGCAGTTTGTGGTGAAAAAGAAAAAAACACGGTTCTACAAATTGTTGGTGAAACAAGTGCTGACAATTACTCAAACTTCAAAAAATTTCACCCCACGTTTGTTTGGGAACTTGGATTTATTTGGGTTCGTTAATTTCAAAAGTACAAAATTTTATTGAATTATGCCCAACTTAATCTGCATACTAGTTCAAATCCAGTCTTAAAATTAGTGCCTTCTAACAGATCCTTTAATATTTCGCTCAAACACCAGCTTTTTGGCTGGTGAAGGCTAGAAGGGAGGAGGATGAAAATTTGGAACAAGGTCATTTTGTTTCCTTTTTTCCTTTTCCGGCAAATAAATTCAACTAAGAAACAAACTACTTCAATCAATCTAGTGGAAATTGGAAATTTTTCATTATCATTCTTCAAAACACTTGCAGCCACTGGTTTCTTAATCTGTATTTGAGTTGCTAAATCAGACTAAATTATTTTAACAAGTTCTGAAGTATTGATCTTCTTAAGTTTCGGAATTACATGTCAAGTGTGTTACCTCAGCTATTCTGGGCCTCATAAAATCGCCTTCCATTGCATCAAACACAAGATCTGATTGTCCTCCCCATCTGCAAACAGAATGAATGGTTAACGACAAAATGAACCTTATTCAGTGGATATTTTTCCTGAGGAGAAGACCCACCTCACATTGTTTGGGATAATCTTGAGCTTCTCTTTGATCACACCATTCATGAAGGTATCCAGATCAACACCACCACTTGGAGAAGACATTAGGGAATTGAGATATCTAGAGTAACTATTCTTCGCAATTTCTTTTGATAGCTCGGATGCTGCCAAGGATACTGGATCCATCCCAGAATCCAACAGAATATTGTAGAAGCTCTGCATTTGAAAAATTTTATAACTAATATATTAATGAACATATATGGGGAAAACCAAACCAACATGTGATTAATAGGAGTACAGAGAACGAAAGGACTTGTGAATCATTGGAGTAATACCACATAATTACTGTTGATGCGAATCAAATTCTCGAGATTGCTCCAAGAGTTTGTTGCATCGACGAATTTACCATCATCAAGTTGCTGCTTTATCCTCTCAGCCAGACTGTTTTCAGCATAGGGTTTGTTAAACGTCATGAAAATTATTGAACTCTGTAGCTTGTTTTTTATTTTAGTATCTTTTTTGTGAATAAGTCCGAAAGGAGGACCTGTTTGATTGCTGCACGCCATTGTCATCGAGCCGTGAGACATCTTTGAGAAGGGAACCCCATGAAAGCTGCAATATTCACATGTAACCATAAACTTTTTGAAGTAGAGCTTGCATGTGGGAAATGAAAACATCAGAATCAAATGATTTTATTAAAAACACGTGAGTTGAATTGTTGAAGTAAGAATAGTTACCACGAAATCTTCTGGCGAGATCCAACTGTCCCCCAGAACAACTCCTACACATGGAAGGGTTCCAAATTACAGAATTAGGGACCTTCGTGTATCGAAAGTCAATCAAAATAGCAGAATTCATACACCCCAAGCAAATTGAAAATGACACATATGGGTTTCCTGCTTTTATCTTGGAGAAGGTTGTTTAATTAGAGACTACCTCCAAGATTAAGCTCCAGTTTCTTGTTTTCTATGGCTGATAAAATTGATAATCCAAGAGTAACAGCAAATTTCCCTCCATAAGATTCTGCCACTATGTACAGAGGACTTTTTTGCAGGCTTTGATTCCTATTGAAAAGCTCCGCCAACAATGAAGTCAAGTCAGTCGCTGCTTCTAGATCAGTTTTCACCACGAGCGTTTTATCTTCTACAAAGCTGAATCCTGTTCCAACTGGATTGTCCTACATTTAGCCAAAAATTAATTAAAAAAGGGATAAGAAAGCTTTTGAAATTTTCACCTCTAATTCATGCTGAAACTTAATTATGTGCGTTCTTAGAAGTTAGAACACTAATAGCCTTACCACAAACAGGAGATCTGCTTTCCGCAGCCAAGTTGAATTCCGAGGCTCCAAATTTTTATTCAATGGCCCAATCTCCAGGAAATTCCCAAGCCCAACCCCGGAGGCACCCTAATTCTCACAAGAAGATTCAAAATTTCAGATTGAGATATTCATATTCAAGAATTTTCATAATAATTATCACAGGCAAATTCAAATTGATAAACTCAAGAGAAAAAGAGAAAGGGTTTTTTGATTATTCATGATACTCACAGGGCCACCCTGCAGCCACAGAATTGTCGGCCACGGTTTGGAGGAATTCTCAACTCTGTGTGGGCTTCTGTACAGCCACCAAAACATGTGGGCATCTGCTTGCGACAGACAATTCAAGAAAGAAAACAAACATCGATCAGTACATTTTCCATGAAAATTCCATCATCAAAATGGAAACTAATCGACAACCATAACAATTTTGAAGGCAATTTCCATACTAGGCCTGACTTGCACATATCCCCACTGTTCTAAACCGTCCTGGGTTCCTGCAGCTATGGTGATTCGCCCGTAAACCACTGAACCAAGGATCAAAGCAAACATGACACGAAACAACTTCTCCATTAGAAAAAAAAAAATGCAGGACCAAAAGCCACTTCACAGATCAATTGTGAACATGTAGGAAAGGAGAATATATATGTATATATACACGAGAAGAACGACTATATGGAGCTTTTGTTGTTTGTATCTTCAACCGAAGTAACCAAAATAAGGAACCCGCCAAGAAAGCAAGTGGAATTTGCAAGGGATAAATTCACGTAATGGCATCATTTATATATAGAATTTTCCTGCATTAAAAAACCAAAATCTTTGGAAGAAAGGGTAATATTATTAAATCCCAATGAGAAAACGGCGAAGGACAGGAAGATAAAATATTAAAAATTAAATGTCCTATAAATCTAGGGTGAGGTGCTGAGGAGTGGGTGTTTGGATCTTTAGGGTAGGGATACCTTTAAAGCTTAAATTAAAGTAAGGTTTATTTATTACTTGGCGGAAAAAGTATAATTAAAATATAGAGACAGGCTGTGCGCTGGAAAGAGCGGAACAGTTTTTCCTCTTCTTTATATGAAATCTTGCTTTTCTAATGTCTTTGATGGTCACGGGAAGATCCCACAAATTTTTTTTCTTTTTCACAAAAATAAATAAATAAATAAAAGAGTAAATTCAACACATGCTTGCTTTCCTCTTGGATTTATTGATTCTATGAAGATCTGATGGTGGTGATTAAAGAGCAACAAAACGGGGAAAGGTGTTTTTTTTTTTTTAATATAATCAGTCTACCAAGCAATTTCATAAAGCCAAAAGAGAGCACAATATCAAATATATATATTTTTAAAAATATAATTGTTGGAGTGTCAAGACTTGAAGAAATCCAGCCGTCCATTTCTGTAGAGATCCAGCGGCTGGTCTTTTTTTTATTTATTATGGGGGCATGGATGTAATTGCCTTTTATTATTGTAAATAGAATAAAATACAGCAGGGGCGTAGGGTTTTGGAGATTCAGAGTTTTCTGTTTGCAGCATCAGAGAGGGCAGCCGTAACGAGTCTTCTTCTTCACCCGAGCGCAAGAGATCTTCCCCTTCACAGTCGGCACGAGTCTTCACCAGCGTGACACACGTATGCAGCAAGTCTTCTTCCATAACCGGTGAGAGTCTTCAGCGCATGAGAGGGACTTGCAACCGAGAGAGATCCTTCACCTGCGCACAAGAGAAGGAGCCAACAGGAGGAGGTGCGTCGTAGGGTATCTCCAGCCTCCAGCGGAGGTGCACGCTCAGGTAAAGGGGAGGTAATGCACAGATCTAATTTCTTGGGAGGGTTTCTTTTAGGAAAATTAGGGAGAAGGATTGGAAGAAGCCTAGGGTTCTTCGCAAGTGCGAAGAGGGGCTTTCTTGGGTCGTTTTTGGACTGATTTCCAGAGGAGATTGGTAAGCCAAGAAAGGAAAAATCTTTGTATGTATATTATTTCTGTCAGATTTAATATAGTACTCTGAAGGTGAGTTTCTGTCATGGATGTAGGCCAATTATTGGGCCGAATCACATAAATGTGTTCTTGTGGATTGTGATTGTGGCATGTTTATGTTTTGCTAAATATTGGATTGGTGAACATATATTTTTCTTTATCAAGTTTAGCACACACAAATACGTTAAAATAAATAAGTTTTCATTTATGTGTGATCGTGGTTGATGCTTAGGTAAAATCATATTTTGGTTTGTTTATAATTGATTAAAATCTGAAAGTTAGAATAAGCAATTAGCTGAATTACACACAACAAGTGGTATCAGAGTCTGGTTATGTGATGGGGACTACTAGGTTTGAAATAGAAAATATCACCGAAAAAATTGACTTTGGTTTATGGAGAATCAAGATGCGTGCCATCTTGGTATAGCAAGGGCTTGAGGAGGCTCTTCTTGGAGAAAAGAAGGGAGCTTCCACTTCACAAGAGGGTAAACTAAGTTTACCCTCCACCGACAAAGTGAAGCCCGAAATCCTCCAAAAGGCACATAGTGCCATTATCCTGTCCTTAAGAGACAAAGTGCTTAGGGAAGTTGCCGATGAGGATACGGCAGCTGGATTGTGGTCAAAATTAGAAAGTTTGTACATAACAAAATCTCTAGCAAATAGACTCCATAAGAAGACTAGACTCTACACCTTTAGAATGACCCCTAGAACATCTATTGATGAACATTTAGATAAATTTAATAAAATTCTTTTGGATCTTGCTAATATTGATATTAGTATAGATGAAGAAGACCAAGTGATTCTTTTATTGAGTTCTCTTGATTCCACATATGAAAATATTAAAGAAACTTTGATGTATGGGAGAGAGAGGCTGACTTTAGAAGATGTGCAAGCCGTTTTGCACTCTAGGGAATTGCACACTAAGTTTGAGTCTAAATCAGGGTCAGGGGAAGGGTTAAATGTAAGAGGTAGGTCTGAAAAGAGGGACAAGAAAGGAAAAGGCAAGAGGTCTAGATTAAAGTCTAAGAGTAAAGCACTAAAGTGTTTTGCATGTCACAAGGAAGGACATTTTAAGAGGGACTGACCTGAGAGGAAAAATGGTGCAAATGCCACCACCTCTGAATCAAAGGGTAAGGCAACTGTAGTTTTAGATGGGTATGATAGTGCGGAAGTGTTGAACGTCTCTGATAAAGATTCGGGAAAAGAATGGATATTAGATTTAGGATGTTCCTTCCATATGTGTCCATTGAAAAACTAGTTTGAGTCCTTTACATGCTTAGAAGGAGGTCATGTTATCCTAGGAAACAATAAGTCAAGTAAAATAAAGGGTATTGGGACTGTGAGACTTCTAATGGACGATGGGATTGAAAGAGTGCTAAGAGATGTGAGGTACATACCTGAGCTGAAGAGAAACTTGATTTCTCTTGGTAGCTTAGATAAGACAGGGTACACGTTTAAGTTTGAATGAGGTAGCCTAAAAGTATGTAGAGGTTCACTGGTAGTGATGAAAGGGGTGCTAAAGAATGGACTGTACACCTTGGTAGGAAAGACAATGATTGGTGAGGCTTCACTTATCAATCATAGGATAGAAAATCAAGTTTCCTTGTGGCATAAGAGGCTAGGACATGTTAGCCAATAGAGCCTAAAGGAGCTAGAGAAACAGGGGCTCCTTGGAGATAAGAAACTTGAGGAATTGTCATTCTGTGAGGAGTGTGTCTTGGGTAAGTCTACTAGGGTTAGTTTTAAGAAGCCCACTCACACCACAAAGCAGACTCTTGATTACATACATTCATACTTGTGGGGGCCTGCTACGGTTAGTTCTCATGGTGGTTCTAGGTATTTTTTATCAATCATAGATGACTTTTTTTAGGAAAGTATGGGTTTATATTCTAAAACATAAAAGTGATACTTTTGAAAAGTTTAAAAAATGGAAAACCTTAGTTGAAAATCAAGTTGGCAGAAAAGTTAAAACACTGAGAACAGACAAAGGATTAGAATACTTGTCAAATGAATTTTCTGAATTTTGTAAAGTAGAGGGCATAGCTAGACAAAGGACTATAAGAGATACTCCCCAATAGAATGGATTAGCTGAAAGGATGAATAGGACTATTCTAGAAAGGGTATGATGCATGTTAGCCACTTCAGGTCTGCACAAGACCTTTTGGGCAGAGGCGGTGACCACTGTTGTATACCTTATTAATAGGTGTCCTTCCACAGCTCTAAATTTTAAAACTCCTCAATAAATCTGGTCGAGTAAGCCTACTGATTATCAGGGTTTAAAATTTTTTGGATGCGTAGCCTATGCCCACATTAGAACTGATAAATTAGAGCCTAGGGCTATTAAATGCATTTTTGTGGGATACCCAGAGGTGGTTAAAGGTTATAAGCTCTGGGTTGTAGAACCTGGAAAACAAAAATGTATTAATAGCAGGGATGTAATTTTTAATGAAACTAAAATGGGGGGAAAAATCAGAAAATTCATATGAAAGTGTTAGGCACTCTGATACTAATGACCTGGAGCTTGAGGTGGAGCAACCCTCCACTTCTCATAGCCATTTAGAAACAGATGCTACTGATTTTGAGGAGCAAAACTCAGAAACAAAAACTTTTGAATTAAGTAAAACCTACCTTCTAGCACGGCATAGTGAGAGGAGGATCATAAGACCTCCTCAAAGGTATAGGGAAGCTGATATGACAGCTTTTGCTCTTTCTATTGCTGAAACAGAAATTAAGGTGGAGCCTAGGACTTTTAGAGAGGCCATAGATAGTAAAGAGGCTAAAAAAAGGATTCTTACAATGCAAGAAGAAATGGAGTCTCTAAATAAGAATGAGACATGGGTGATGGTTCCTAAACCGGAAAAACGGAAACTCATAGGATCCAAGTGGATCTTTAAGAGGAAAGAGGGAATCCCTGGAGTTGAACCACCTAGGTACAAAGCTAGTTTAGTGGCTAAGGGATTTACACAAAGGGAAGGGGTAGACTATAATGAAATATTTTCCCTTGTTGCAAGGCATAGTTCAATTAGAATTCTATTATCTTTTATTGCTGTACATGACTTGCATTTGGAACAACTTGATGTTAAAACTGCTTTCTTGCATGGTACTTTAGAAGAAACAGTTTATACGCAACCTCCCGAGGGCTTTGATACAGAAATGAATAAAAATCATGTATGTTTATTAAATAAATCTTTATATGGGTTGAAACAATCACCTAGATGATGGTATAAATGATTTGATTCTTACATGATTCAAAATGATTTCTGTAGAAGCAATTATGATGTCTGTGTTTATTTTAAATCATGTGATAAATGTCATATATATTTTCTATTATATGTTGACGACATGTTGGTTGCTTGTGGAGACATGGATATGTTAAATCAAGTTTAGTGCATGCTTAAATATGAATTTGAAATGAAAGACTTAGGACCTGTTAAAAGGATACTTGGTATGGAAATAACTAGAGAAATGAATAAATAGCTTCTCTACTTGTCTCAAAATTCTTATATTTTCAAGGTACTAAAAAGATTTGGAATGAATTATGTTAAATCTACTTCTATTCCTGTTGCACAACATGTTAAATTGTATGAAAAAAGTGCCCTAAAACTGAAAATGAGTCACTGTTTATGAATAGAATATCTTATGCTAGTATGGTTGGTAGTGTAATGTATGCTATGGTATGTTCTAGACCTAATCTATCTTATGTTGTAAGTCAAGTGAGTAGATTTATGAGCAAGCTTGGAAAACCACATTGGCATGCTTTGAAACAAAATTTTCAATACTTGTTTGGAACAAAATAGCAAGGATTAATATTTGGTAAAAGGGATATGCATTGTGAAATAGGGTTAAAAGGATATGCAGATTCTGACTATACCGGAAATCTAGATACAAGAAAGTCTTTGTCTAGTATGATCTTTTCTTTTTTAGGTAGTGTTATTAGTTGGAAATCTCACATGCAGTCGATGGTAGCCTTGTCTACCACGGAGGCTGAATATATTTCCATGACTGAAGCCTTTAAGGAGGCTATATGGATAAAAGGACTGTGTCTAGAATTAGGAATGTATAGTGGAACCATTACAATTTATTGTGACACTCAAAGCACTATTCATTTGGCTAGGAATCATGTTTATCATGATAGGTCCAAACATATAGATGTTAGGCTGCATTTTATGAGGGATATTATTTTTAGTAGAGAAATAGAAGTAAGGAAAATTCCAACGGAGGATAATCCTTCAGATATGATGACTAAAGCAGCACCTAAATCCAAGTTTGAACATTCTTCGAACTTGGTTAACCTTGGAAGTTTCTAGTGTTTGTTTTGCAGGAACCGCCATAGGAGATGCTAAGGAGGTGCAAGGGTTACAAGCTTGCCAATGTGGAGAATGTTGGAGTGTCAAGGCTTGAAGAAATCCACGTCGTCCATTTCTGTAGAGATCCAGCGGCTGGTTTTTTTTCATTTATTATGGGGGCATGGATGTAATTTCCTTTTATTGTTGTAAATAAAATAAAATACAACAGGGATGGGGGGTTTTGGAGATTTAGAGTTTTCTATTTGCAGCATCAGAGAGGGCAGCAGCAGCAAGTCTTCTTCTTCACCTGAGCGCAAGAGATCTTCCCATTCATAGCCGGTGCGAGTCTTCACCAGCGTGACACACGTCTGTAGTGAGTCTTCTTCCACAGCCGACAAGAGTCTTCAACACACGAGAGGGACTTGCAGCCAAGAGAGATCCTTCACCTGTACACGAGAGAAGGAGCCGGCAGGAGGAGGTGCGTCGTAGGGTATCTCCAGCCTCCAGCGGAGGTGCACGCTCAGGTAAAGGGGAGGTAATGCACAGATCTAATTTCTTGGGAGGGTTTCTTTTAGGAAAATTAGGGAGAAGGATTGGAAGAATCCTAGGGTTCTTCGCAGGTGTGAAGAGGGGCTTTCTTGGGTCGTTCTTGGACTAATTTCCAGAGGAGATTGGTAAGTCAAGAAAGGGAAAATTTGTGTATGTATATTATTTCTGCCAGATTTAATATAGTATCTCCAAAGGTGAGTTTCTGCCGTGGGTGTAAGCCAATTTTTGGGCCGAATCACGTAAATGTGTTCTTGTGGATTGTGATTGTGGCATGTTTATGTTTTGCTGATTATTGGATTGGTGAACATATATTTTTCTTGATCAGGCTTAGCACACACGCATATGTTAAAATAAACAAGTTTTGGTTTAGGTGTGGTTGTGGTTGATGCTTAGGTAAAATCAGATTGTGGTTTGTTTATAATTGATTAAAATCTAAAAGTTAGAATAAGCAATCAGCTGAATTACACACAATAATAATATATTTATTTATTCATAGGCCATAACAATTAAGTTAAAAAAGAAAAAAAAATCACACGCCAATTCACGAGACTATAGTAAAAGTTACTTTTCTTCTTTAAAAGAAGTATGCATTAACATCTTTACGATTAAAGATTCTCCTCTAGGTAGGAATGCAAATCGGAGAATCCTTTTTCACTCGTAATATCAATATGATATGTGCATGTAATCATAATGCAATTTATCACTAATCTTTGAAGGACTATTGACTAACAATTTATCTTTATTACTTGTTACGTATGTAATCTATCATCATTTCCTATAATTGCAAAATCATTTTGCTTCTTCATCATAGTCAAATTAAAAAAGACTCATTAATTGTTTTGCAAATTGTAAGTGACTTGACTAATATTTAATTTGTAAAAAGAGCATGAAGTATCTTAAGTTTGCAAGTATTTTGTGTTTGTTTTGTTTTGATTACATATGGGCTTGTTTAGTTTGTTTTAGTTAGATAATGGTAAGGGTTTTGTTAGGCTTGTATTGGTTTTGTCGTTTGAGCTGGTTTTCCTAGTTTATTTGTAAATCCCTTGTAGCATGTTTGTAACCATGGTTTTCCTCTACCATAAGTGAGGGCTATCAATAAATTTGGGGTTTTCTTAAAAAAAAAAAATGTTACAAAGTTGACATATAATTGTATCTAATTGCTATCAATTATTTAATAATTATAATATTTTTTTTATAATTCAAAATATATTTTTTACTAACTTTAAGGGTCCGTTTGAAACTTGGAAAATGTTAGGGAAAGGAAAGGAAAATATGAAGAAATCTAGTTTTTTGTGTTTGGTTATCAAGGAAAGTAAGAAAGAAAATGAAATAGATAACAAATCAATTAGTAAAATTTTAATTTCACATATAATTAGTATTTAATTTTTTAAAGTTTTTATTTGCATTAGAAAATTTTTAATTTTCTAGAGAGAACAAATATAGAGGAAAATGAATTTCTTTCCTATTTTCCTTTCTCTCCCCCCCCCCCCCCCAAAAACATAATCCTTGATCCAAACATATTCATCTCTGGTGCATTCTTTATGCACTTTTCTCATGTGGAGGTTCGATTCTTTGGTCACATGTCATTAAGAAGGTTTTGAATCATATGATGAAACTATAGGGCAGGGAAATTGAATAAAGACTATGACTAGAAACAAGGGTTTCAAGGAATCAATTTGGTTTTATGCTGAGAGATCGACAACACAAGCCCTTTATCTTTTAAGAAGAATAATGAAAAAAAAATTCTGGAAAAATGAATTTGCATATGGTTTTTATTGACCTAGAAAAAGCATATGATAGAGTACCAAACTAGGAAAGTTCTTTGGTGAGTCTTAAAAAGGAAGGAGGTCTGCAATAGATATATTGATGTCATTAAAGATATGTATGATAGTGCAATGACTAGCGTTAGGAAAGTAAAAGGGAAATCTTGAGATTTTCCAATCACAATAGGTGTGCATCAAGGTTCTACTTTAATTCGTTATTTTTACTTTTATAATTAATGAACTCACTAGAAATACTTCAAACAAGATCCCTTGGTTCATATTGTTTTTAGATGATATTGTCTTCAATGATAAAAGTAGGAGTGGAGTGGAATATGAGTTAAAATTTTGGAGAACTACTTTACAGTATAAATTTTTAAGATAAATAGAAATAAGAGAGAATATAAGAAATATAGTTTTAGTAATATAAGGAGGAGTAGTAAAGAGAAGATTAAACTTGATAATCAATAAATTAATAGCATTTATAGATTTTGATATCTTGGATCTATTATGCAAGCACAAAGGAAATTGAAAAGGATGTGAAACATAGAATTAAATTAGGTTAGGTAAAATGGAGGTGTACGTTAGGTGTATTGTGTGATCGTACAAAAACAACAATAACAACAACAAACCTTTAAGTCCCACTAGGTGCTGTCTGCTACATGAATCCCTTTTCACCAATACATCCAATCGAGAGCGTTTCTTCTATTACATTAAGGATTATTGAATCCTTCTTCACTACCTCATTTCGAGTTATTTACAGTCTACCCCTATCATTTTTCATGCCATAAATAATAACAAACTCACTGTAATGACCTGAAATTTCCATCCATTTTTTTTTTATATTAATAAATGAGCTCTAAAACCTTACATGGGCATAACTATCATCATCATGGCCCGAAGTGGGACCGTGGTATCCTATGCATTTTATATAACACCTAAGAAGCAAGAGTACATACATATCCAACAAATACCAAAATACAATACTAGAGTACCATATACCTTGTTGTACACATACACACATATATATAGCATTTTCTAAAAAGTCCCAAAACACTATGGGCTTTACAGACCAACCCAAAACTCACCCCAAAAACTACGCTGACTTTACACCAACTCTACCTTTGAGCCAGCCCTACTCGTCTCTCTGGATTATTTGAAATGTTTAATAATTTTGGGGTGAGATATCTCTCAGTAAGGAGAAACATGTTATCACTAGTGTATAGCATATGAGTAAGTTGGCAACATATCATTTAATTATACTGTATATGACATACATCAAGAAAACATTTGTAAAATAACACATGCTTATATCATATAGAATATGAAAACTTTTGAGCTATCTATTCAAAAGTACTTCTATCTATAATACGTAATCTCTGCCTTTTGTGTGTACTATACATAGTCATATATTAGTAAACTTCCCCCTGGATGGCTATATGTCATGACTTACCCCCTTATGACTGTGTTGTGCTGCCCAAAGGCAAGGCTAAACACTGGTTGGCCCTCTAGTGCTAGTCTAACTGTATACATATCTAGATGCCTATAGCACGAAGGCCCGCTCCAACTGGTCCGGACGCCAGGGAGCTCACAACTCTACTTGAGGGCACAAGCAGTTGTACCAAACTATATTTGAGATGTATGGTTGCACCGTCTATACTATATCGTAACGGTACCGTACTCTATAAACTATTGTATTTCATCAGTGTCTGATACAGTATAATAATATTTCTATACAAATCAAACTGTTTTACCATGATTCTGTATTTCTGTATAACCATGATCCTGTATAAACTGTATAGCCATGACGCTATAGTAATTGTATATCTGTATATTCTGTAGCTATAATTTTGTATTCTATATGTCACGGCTCTCTATTCTATATAAGTTGTATTTTTGTATTCTGTATGCCATGGCTCTATATTCTGTATAAGCTGTATTTCAGTAATATGTATGTCATGGCTCTATATTCTGTATAAGTTGTATTTCTGTATATCATGGTTCTATAAAATTCCGTATAATCATGGTTCTATATTTTTCTATATAATATTGGTAATAAAACACTGTATAATCACTCTATAAAATATTGTACAATCATGCTTTGAAATATACAATGTAATCATAATTCTGTAAAATACTCTATAAGCATGATTCTATAAAAAACTATATATCATATAAACTGTATTTCTCTATAATTCTGTATAGTCGTAACTTTGTATATAAAACTGTATAAGCTATGTTTCGTAACTCTGTAGGCTTTATAATCATGCTTCTGTAAAATTGTATAACATATTCTATAATATTCCAGTATTTCTCATGCCACACAATTCAATAAAATTCTATAAATATGTTCTGTAAAACTGTATAATTTTCATGCTTTGATCAAATACTATATTATACTAATAATAAGGCTAGCATAATATGTATTCCCCTTACCTGGCTATCTAGCTCTAAATACTACTCATAATTTCATGCATGCGGCATTCATAATTTTCAATTCCCTGAAATAACACTCATATAATTCCCAGTCACACAACTAAATTTACCATAATAATTATAACACACACAACTAAATTTACCATAATAATTATAACATTCATATTTTCCCCAACTCCACATATTTAGCATTTCTAAACTATAATTTACCTGAGTTCCTGACAATATACCCACAAGGGACAAGGGTTCTCAACCCATATTTGTAGGGTCCCAAAAACACCATAATCCTAAAAACATAATACCTCAGTTTTACTCAACAAAATACTAGTATATTCTCATACAACACCGAACCTAAACTCAGATAAGCTTGGTAATACTGAAAATACCCAATTAATCAACTTACCCTAATTTTGGGATGGTGCACAAGTTGGCCTTACCAATAATTTACTCTAGCAGACTTAAAGAGAATCTTCCCAGGAGTAGCGTGGCGTCTTCCGATTATCGAACCGGAAAAGAATGAAGCCGAAATTGTAGAGAGAAGGAGGAGGAGACGAATTCTAGAGAGAGATAGAGAGTAATTTTTGCATGAATTTCTCATTGAAAACCGAATTAGGCCTATATATAAAATGCAAATTTGTTGACGAGGCACGTCACCTCGTCGACGAGTCCATGAAGGGAGTTCATCGACGAGCTTGAATCCCTCATCGACGAACTTTAAGCTCTGCTAAACCCCCTCTTGGTAAGTCCTTGTCGACGAGACAAGTGTCCACGTTGACGAGCCCAACGAGACCCTATGAGTCCTTTTTGAAATTTCTTTTTCTTCTATTTTCTTTTATTATTTAATTACTATAATTCTTCGGATTACTACACTCACTCCTCCTCAGAAGTGCTCTACTAGGCTTGCATTTCGAATGCTCAAACCATCTTGCAACCCCTCATTTGTCTTGTATTCAACTGATGTTATACCTAAATTATTGCATACATGTTCATTTTTTTACTTTATCTTTTAATGGTGTACCACTCATTTGCATTATCGTTCACATTTTTGAAACTTTTACTTTTTATATATATTGTTTCTTAGTTGCTCAATATTATGAACCATAATGCATAGTCGGACTTATAGCTATCTTATTAAACTTTCTTTTGATTCTAAGGGTATTTTATGATCACACAACACACTTAATGCACTTCCCCATTTTACCCAACCTATTTTAATTATATATACTATGTCTTCTTCAATTTCAATTCCCCTTCCGCTTGCATAATAGATCCAATATATTTAAATCTATTAGTACTATTAATCTCTTGATTATCAAGTTTAATCTTCTTTTCGCTACCACTCCTTACATTCTTGAAATTACATTTCATATATTCTGTCTTACTCCTCTTTATCCTAAACTCTTTAGACTTGAATGTGACTCTCCAAAGTTCTACCTTAGATTACACTCCACTCATACTACTATAAATCAACACGATATCATTTTCAAATTAACAACATACACCAAGATATCTCATTTTGAATGTTCATAGTAAGTTCGTTGTTGACTTTTTGAGTCTGATCCCTATTTTGATGCTGACAAAGCACATGTTTCTTATGTGTGTATTTAGCATGTGAACACGTCCATTTATCTAACACACACATAAGGAAATGGTGATGGAAACTTGCAGGACTTAAAGACTACGATCAAGCGCATTCCATGATGTCAGAAGAGCAAAAAGACGAAGAAGACATTTGTCTTTAATTTGTATATGCATTTAATTTTTATCTTTGGTCTGTAATATTGCATGCTCTGCATGATGTGTATGAATGCTCAGAACGACTGTAAATAGACCCTAGGGACCAGCACATCTCACCAAAAACTTTTTTTCTAAATAGACCAAAATCATACAAAGTTTTTGGAATAATTTTAGGGTCAAAATCGGGGCTAAAAAGAAGTTTACAAAAGACCTAGAAATGACCCTAGGACACTCACACATACATATATATATGAATGGTCTTTTGAATAGGGTAAATGTATAAGGGAGTTGGAATCGAAATGCACTTAAAATGCATATTCGGTTGACTGTACCATCTAGTACAATTCCCCCTGGTCAATTGAATAGGGACCAGGTCAACAGTTTGACTATGGCTCGGTCGACCAAATTTCCCAGTTCATTTATACCCGGTCGACTGAACTCCCTTGGAGTCAACTTTTTGACCACCTGGTTGACCAAGCCCAAAATATACTCCAACGCTTTGGTGGACCGAGGGTCCTCGGGAGATGCCCCAACTACTTGGTCGACCGAACTTAATAGTTCAAATAATCCTAGTCGACTGAACTGTGCTATTCAAATAAATTGCCTTTGGGACCCTTGCCCGATCTACCGAGACCTCAGTTCATTTCTTGCCTGGTCGACCGAACCTCAAGAACTTCGGTCGACCGAACTTGTCCTGGTCAACCTGTGCTCTTGGGTTGGAATGTTTTTAAGTGTTTAAAACGTTATTAAAACTTAATTAAACTTTTCCAAAATATCGAGCATGTCCCAATGGTCATATTTTTCACAAACTCTATAAATACCCTCTCATTACTCTAAATTGGCAACTTTGATTCTCTCTAATCCTTAGTTAATCAAAGTTCCCCCAAATCATTTTTAATACAAAAATTTCTTCTTTTGGGGTCAAAATTTTTATCCAAAACTCTCTAACTCTCTTTCACTCTTTCATTTCAAAATTACTTTTGAAGAGAGCATATTTATATTTGGGTTTTTATTTGCTTACTCTCACTTATTCTTTATTATTTGAAAATCGTTTTGAGAGTGTAGTTTTGGTTTTCTCCCGAATTATTTCCTTGATAAATATATTTTGGGAGAAGTTATTTATTGCACAAATATTTTATTGAGCTTAACTCCTAGATTCTCCAAGTAGCTTTCATTTGCATAAATCTTTGTTGGAGAACATAGTACACATTTTTATTTGTGCAAAAATCATTGAAAAAGAAAAACCCTAGGTTCTCCTATATTTTTGTTGAAATACCTTTTTGGAGAAATCCTTTTATTGGGGTTTAAATATAGTTGAGTACCCTTACTCCCCTAAGCATTATTTCATATCATTGGAGTACATACTTTTATTGAGCATATTGTGTATATCTCTGCTTGTATTTTTCAGAAGCATATTCATGTACAAAAATGGTTTTATTGTAACGGTTGGGTTCAGCCTGTTAATTGAACTGGGGAGTCTCAGCCCCGTAAATGAGACTGGTTCGGTTCAGCCCAGAATTGAACTAGGGAGTCTAAGCCCCATAAGTGAGACTAGTTTGGTTCAGCCTAATAATTGAGCTGGGGTTTTCCTCGCCCCGTAAGGAGAGGATGTAAAAGGATTTTACTCCGCCTGGTTAAGTAAGCAGGTATAGTGGAATCCTTAGGGGTAAGCCCAAGGCGAGGATGTAGACTACTTTGGCCGAACCTCAATAACAAATTTGATGTCGCTCTCTCTATCCTATTTAAATTTCTGCACTTTAATTTTAACATGTGTATGAATGTTTATTTAATGTCAAAATTATTCTCATGCACACATTTGATTTAGATAAGATACTGCATATGTGTATGTTTGCCTTTATTGTTAAACTCGCTTTACATACACGTTTATATGTTGAATGGGACATGAATTGTTGTGAATCGGCTAATTTGTTTAAATTAGCGAAAAATGTTTTAAAACACAATTCACCCCCGCCCCTATTGGGATCACACCAATTCCAACATAATCTATAAGTACTATTAATCTCTTGATTATCAAGTTTAATCTTCTTTTCACTACCACTCCTTACATTCTTGGAATTACATTTCATATATTCTATCTTACTCCTCTTTATCCTAAACTCTTTAGACTTGAATGTGACTCTCCAAAGTTCTAAGTTAGATTATAGTCCACTCCTACTACCATAAATCAACACGATATCATTTGCAAATTAACAACATACACCAAGGGATCTCATTTTGAATGTTCATAGTAAGTTCATCAATTAGTAAAGTAAAAAATTAAGGACTCAAAGTAAAACTTTGATGAACACTTATTATGATTGGAAAATCTTTAGATTCCCCTCCTACAGTCCTAATGCTAATCATTACTATATCATATATCCTTAATGACCTTAGTATATCTACCACAAAGTATCTTCTTTTCTAAGACCCACCAAAGAACTTCCCTAAGTACTTTATCATAAGCTTTCTCTGGGTCAATAAAAACCAATATACTGAATTCCCTTTTATTTTCCCTAAATTTTTTCATTAAGCTTCTTAAAACATAATTAAGTAGCATCTGTTGTTGATCTCCCAAGCATAAAATTAAATTGATTTTTTGAAATCCTCATTTCTAGTCTTGTTCTATGTTCAAGTACCCATTTTCCCATAATTTTATCGTATGACTCATAATCTAAATTTCATGATTAGTATAGTTTTGAATATAACTTTTATTTTTGTATAAAGGTACTAACGTATTTCCCCCCACTCTTTTGGCACTTTCTTTGTGCTTATAATAGTGTTGAATAGATTAGCTAACCAAATATTTCCTTTATCCCTAAACATTTTCAAACTTCAATTGGTGTTGTATCTAATCCTAAAGATTTCCCGCTTTTCATCTTTTCAATGCCACCTCAACTTCAAGAACTCTAATTTTGCGAATCAATCTCCTATTTTTGGTCTTCTCCTCATTTGTCACTTTCAAGTTCAATTTTTCATTAAACAACTTATCAAAGTTGAAAACTAAGGTGTAGTCCCAAGAGGGAGGGGGGTGAATTGGGTTTTAAACTTTTTTTAAAACTTTTTATGAATTCTTTAACTTAATTTAATTCTTTCAATGAATTCTTGATTTTTTGTTGATTTAGCAATCACACAATAAAAGCTTAATTGTCTTTATCTAATCCAGAACCACAAAACAAATAAACATTCAATCAACCACTCAAACTAATTAACCACAATGCAAGTAACCAATCAATTAGCTACATAATATTCAATCGAGATGTTTAGTTTGTTTGCAGCCCTATGGTGAATGAAATTGTAAGCCCTGTAGAGAATGTAATTTTTTTATCTATTTGATATTTAACACAACATCTCCACTCTTCCCAAAATTCAGAATTTAAATAAACTCTTAGTTAATTTATCTTTGGGTGTTAACCAATCAATGTACTCCCTTTGAGGTTTCCGCAAAGTATTAATCAACTAACGTACTCCCTTTTAGTTTTTGCAATCCCAAATCAAAATTAAACTTTAAGTTTACTTAATTTCCAAATTTACGTGGTATATATGATTTAGGAATTTAAAACGTCCACACAGTTAATATATGTGCTGAAAATAAAAAGCAAGGGAAAGTGAGAGTGAGATCGGGATTTTTACGAGGTTCGGCTTATACCCAGCCTATGTCCTCGCCTTTGGCAAACCACCAAAGGATTCACTAAAACCAATTCCTTTGTCGGGCGGAACAACACCATTTACAAACTCCTTCAGTAGGCTAGATTCCTCCTCTCGAAGTGATATCCCCTCACTCGGTCACTCCTTCAATTAGGTTAGAGCCCGCCTCTCTAAGTGATATCCCGTCACTTAGCCAATGATCTAAATACCTTGGACTTGTCAAAATCTACAAGAGATACAAAAACTAGATGTGTACAAAGAGTGCTCTCACAAAGAAATGATTAGTACAAGTTAAATCTATATACTTCAATCAAATTCACAATATGGAAATATGAAGTTCAAGAAGATATCACCGTAAGCCTTCTTTCTAGGTTGAAAGAATTAAGAGTAGGCTCAGAATTTTCTTGATAAATTCACAGAAAATCTCAGTAGTGAAACTTGGAAATTGATTGCACAAGAGAGCTTTGAGAAAATTGGGAGATTTGAGTGTAAGAAAGCATGTTTGCTGTATTTTCTTGGTGTATTTAATCCTTAACCTTGGAGGGTTATTTATAGATGAGTAATCAAGTCTATTTTTTTTTCCCCAAGTATCTTGAAGTGCCCCTCAAGTTTTCTCAAAGTTTAGAGTCCAAGAAATATGAATTTGAATTTCAAAACTTTTAAAAAAATTGACCATTAACAATGTTCAGATGTCTGAACTTTTGGGTTTAGTCATCTAAGGTGGTTTTGCCTCTTTAGAAAACTTTCAGAAAAATCTTTAGAAGTCTGAACTCATTCTTCAGTCTTCTAAAGAAATTTTTTAGACGTCTGAAGTGGTTTTTTCTATTGTTTAGTCTTCTAATGTTCTGCCGTGAACAGTTTTTAGTTTGTTGTCAGCTTCGACCCCGCTTCAGTATTTTGGTCATCAAATTTTCCATACAACTCCAAAATAGGTGTTCTTTGTGTAAAAAGAAAGGTAAGAGAAAATCTCAAAACTTTTTTTTTTTTTGAACACTTGTTAAAATAAGGAGTGTTTGATAGAGAAAAATGTACCTCAATGCGGATGTATAAAAAATGGCAGCATATGGAAAAACCTTTTTTTGGTGTTTTTCATTCCAAAAATAATTTTAACCTTTTTGAAATATCATTTCACCTTATAAAAATATTTTCCAAGTATTTTAAACTGTATCTAGGTCCAAGAAATTAACCTAAGAGATTCTTGTGTCCATATTAAAATCGAATGAAGTACTTACATAAAGACTTCTTAGATTTTTTACATTTTTAAACACTTAAGTCTTCATGCTTTGTCTTGGCTCTTTCTTCAAGCTTTATTATCAAGTTCATCCTCTCATAGTTGTCAAGTTTTAATATATCATCCATGCCTTTAAGTATTCTTTAAGCTGTATATGATCATGTTCCTTTAGAATATACGCTTCATTTGATCCTTGTGAGTACTTTGACCTTACTTTCACATAAGTGATCCTTGTGAGTTGTGAAATATCACCATTCAACCAAAAATGTTAAGTTTCACTTGTTTGTTAGCATCAAAACAAGATTTCTAACCTTGTAAGGCCAATAATCTCCTCCTTTTTGATGATGACAAACAAGAAGAAAAAATTTGAGTAAGCCTTAAGAAGGGTCCCCCTTTCAATAAGCATCATATTGACAAAATTAACAATATCATGATCAATTTCTTTTACTATCATGCTCATCACATAATTCAATATCAATATCAATCAATATCAAGTACTTCTCCTCCTTTTGATATATTATTTCAATAAGCTTCTAATTTTTAATATTATGCTCAATTTTTGCCCAAAACTTCTCCCCCTTTTGACATCTATCAAAAAGAGTAAGACTTTAAGTACTAAGGCTATGAGGAACCATAAAAAGCTTCAGCATGCATAATAATTCATGATACTAATTATTTATTCCATGATTCCAATTTAATAATTAGGGAAGAAACATAATATAAGCAATAAGTCATAATACCCCCTGAATTTAATACATTTAGATTTGATACCAATTATGCTTTTAAGTTTATTATCCATGCTTCATATATTGATTCATATCCTGTATGTTCTCATAAACACAATCATCAAATACCAATCTCATGTTAACATCATCATGCTTATGAGTTCAATTATGCTTATCATTCTTAAATATCAATTTGTGATACCAACCGAGCCTTTTAACTTGTGATACCAATTAAAAATTTTTAAAATGTGATACCAAAAATACTTTATAAATACCAAAGCTAATATCACATCATGCATAGTTCATGAATATAAAAAATATCATTCATAGCTCATTGATACCAATATAAAAAGTTGCATAAGACAAATTTATCCACTTGATTCGTTATTAGCATGCATAGTCAAAAATTAATTTTATATCAAGATTCATACTCATGCTCAATAATCTCATGCTTAAACTCCATAATTTTTATATCAAGATTTATCTTCATAATCATGCTCAAGTTTGCAATTTAATGAGCCACACATTATTAATATGAGTCAAGTCATGATCATACATGTAGTATATATAGCAAATTAGCACAACATGTGTTTCATTTTCATTTGCTTTGTCATATTTCTCAAGTTGTCTTCAAGTATCTCTTATTCTTAAAATGTTTCTTATCAAAATATTCATGTAATATGCTTGATTTTTGCTTTCATATGAATTTTCTTTCCCAATTATAAAACTCTTTATTTTAAGCTTGTATGAATCATCCTATGCATGATTTTGGCCAACAATGTTATTTGTGTTTTTATTTGTTCTAATAAATTCTTTGAGATTTTTAAGGCCTTTTATCTAGGTACCCATACTTTCTTGGGTGTAGGAGGTTTCATAAGACTTGATTTTTCTTTTATTCTCCATACTTGTTTAATTCCTACATCTATTCTCTTTAATGGACATTCAAACTTTATATGACCTTTTTTCTTACATAGGTAGCATATGGTGTTAGTGTAGGCATTAGAAGATGTGCTAGCATAATCTTTGGATGTTTTTGAAAAATATCTTATGTAAAGATTCTTTTTCTTTTTATTTTAAACCCCACTAAATCCAATGCCTTCTTTGTTTAAGGATATCCTTTGTGAGCCTATCATTTTGTCAAAGTTTTCCTTTCCTTTTGTGAAGTTGTAAATGATCTTTTCTTTATCTTCAATTTAATTTTTGAGACCATTTATCTCAATATCTTTCTTGTCATCAACCTTCTTTTGAGATTTCTCTAATTCTTGAGTCAATTTTCTGTTTTTATCCTCTCATTCAGAAATATATGTCTTTCTCATATTCCATAGAGGATAGGGATCGAAGGTCTTCTATCATCTTTTCATTCTTGCTTTCTAATTTCTTGATTTTCAAGTCTTTTTCTTTTTCAGCAAGATTTTTAGCTTCTAATTCTTTTATTGCAGTTTTCATACTTATTTTCTATTTTTTGAGTTTTGAATCTTTATTATTTTTAGTAATATTTTTAGATTCTAACTCCTTTGTCATAGCTTCATTCTTACTTTCTATTTTCTTGATTCTTGAATCTTTTTCTCTTTTAGCAGTTCTAGAGGATTCTAACTCTTTCATTATACCTTCACTCTTATTTTTCAATGAAGTATATTGTTTAGTCATATTAATTAACATCTTATGCACCTTGAATAAGTCATTTTGAAATTCTTCATAAGATGACATGCTCTCATTATCATACTCATTAGATGAATCACTATCATATTTATTATCCGATTTGGATAAGGAACATTGTTCTTTATCATTATCCCATGCCATGAAACAAGTATAAGCAACCTTTTGGTCACTTGATTCACATTCCGAACTACTTTTACTATCCCAAGTAGTAGCTTTTTAGAATCTTTCTTAAGTAGTGGACACTCCAGTTTTATATGTCCAGCTTTGTTGCAATTATAACATGTGGGGATTTTATTCTTTGATCTCTTTGCATTAGTTTCTTTTTCATCTAATTCGGATTTTTGATTTCTTCTTTTGAATTTGTTTCTCCTTCTTAGTATCCTTGCTAGTTTTTTAGATATGAAAGCTACTTCATCTTCATCCATCTCTTCTTCACTACTAGAGTTCTCTTTTGAGGCTTTGAAGGGTATAGATTCTTGGGCTTTGGTTTTTCCACTCCTTTCATTTATTGACATTTGATATAGGAGTAGAAAACCTATTAGCTTATCTAAGAAGGTGTTTTTCAAATTTCTTCCTTCCGTTATGGTAGTGGCTTTTGGTTTCCATATAGGTGGAAGCCCTTTAAGAATTTTCCTTATCATCTCATAAGCAGTGTAGGTTTTTCCTAAGGCATTTAGGGAATTTATTATATGAGTGAACCTAGTGAACATTTTAGTTATGGATTCATCCAGGTTCATCCTAAAAGTTTCATATTCACTTGTAAGCATATCAATCCTATTATCCCTAACATCTATAGTGCCTTCGTAAGTGACTTCTAGCTTGTCCCATATTTCCTTAGCCTATTTGCAAGCCATGACTCTATTGAATTCATTAGCATCTAAAGCACAATACAAGGCATTTATGGCACTTGAATTTATTTGAAGCATTTTGTAGTCTATGTCATTCATATCTTTTTTCTTCTTAGGAACTTGTTTTCCATCTACTAGTTTAAAGGAAATTAGGTCACCATCTGTAACAAATTCCAAGCTTTCCAATTCATAATTTTAAGATATATTCTCATACGCTGTTTCCAAAAAGTATAGTTCAAACCACAAAAAGATAGGTGGCCAAGTTGAGGATTGACCCTCTCCGAAGGGAGCTACTCCTATGTGTGTCATATAGATATTTTTATAACTACTTGTTAGGATTTGTTATAACCCCGCTCAGATATCAATTGAAAACTAAGGTGTAATCCCAAGAGGGGGCGGGGGTGAATTGGGCTTTAAACTTTCTTTTAAAACTTTTTATGAATTCTTTAACTTAATTTAATTCTTTCAAAAAATTCTTGATTTCTTGTTGATTTAGCAATAACACTATAAAAGTTTAATTCTCTTTATGTAACCCACAACCACAAAACAAATAAACATTCAATCAACCACTCTAACTAATTAGCCACAATGCAAGTAACCAATCAATTAGCTACACAATATTCAATCGAGATGTTTAGTTTGTTTGCAGCCCTATGGTGAATGAAATTATAAGCCCTATAGAGAATGTAATTTGTTTTTCTATTTGATATTTAACACAACATCCACACTCTTCTCAAAATTCAGAATTTAAATACACTCTTAGTTAATTTATCTTTGGGTGTTAACCAATCAACATACTCCCTTTGAGGTTTTCGCAAAATATTAATCAACTAACGTACTCCCTTTCGATTTCTGCAATCCCAAATCAAAATTAACTTTAAGTTTACTTAATTTCCAAATTTACGTAGTATATATAATTTAGGAATTTAAAACATCATGCGGTTAATATATGTGCTGAAAATAAAGAGCAAGGGAAAGAGAGAGTGAGACCGGGATTTTTACGAGGTTCGGCTTATACCCACCCTCTGTCCTTGCCTTTGGAAAACCATCAAAAGATTCACTAAAACTAGTTCTTTTTCCGGAAGGAACAACACCGTTTACACACTCCTTCAGTAGGCTAGAAGCCCTCCTCTCCAAGTGATATCCACTCACTCGGTCACTCCTTCAATTAGGCTAGAGCTCGCCTCTCTAAGCGATATCCCCTCTCTTAGCCAACGATCTGAATACCTTAGACTCATCACAATCTACAAGAGATACAAAAAATAGATGTGTACAAAGAGTGCTCTCAGAAAGAGCTGATTAGTACAAGTTAAATCTATATAGTTCAATCAAATTCACAATATTGAAATATGAAACTCAAGAAGATATCACCATAAGCCTTCTTTCTAGGTTGAAAGAATTAAGAGTAGGCTTGGAATTTTCTCGATAAATTCATGGCAAATCTTAGTTGTGAAACTTGAAAATAGATTGCACAAGAGAGCTTTGAGAGAATTGGGAGATTTGAGAGCAAGAAAGCTTGTTTACTATATTTTCTTGGTGTATTTAATCCTTTACCTTGGAGGGTTATTTATAGATGAGTAATCATGTCTATTTCGTGTTTCGCAAGTGTCCCTCAAGTTTTCTCAAAGTTTAGAGCTCAAGAAATATGAGTTTCAATTTCAAAACTTTTTTTTAAAAAAATGACTGTTAACAGTGTTCAGACGTCTGAACTTTCAGGTTCAGTCGTCTGAGGTGGTTCTGTCTCATTAGAAAACTTTCATAAAAATCTTGAAAAGTCTGAGCTTAATCTTCAGTCTTCTGAAAAAATTCTTCAAACGTCTAAAGTTACACTTCAGTCATCTAAAGTGGTTCTGTCTGTTGTTCAGTCTTCTAAAGTTCCTTCGTGAATAGTGTTTAGTTTGCTAACAACTTCAACCCTATTTCAGTATTGTGGTCATAACGTTTTCTATACAACTCCAAATTAGGTGTTCTTGGTGTGACAAGAAAGGTAATAGAAAATCCCAAAACTTTCATTTTGAAGCATTTTTAAAATAAGGAGTTTTTGATAGAGAAAATGCTCCTCAATGCGGATGTAGAAAAAATGACAGTATTTGGAAAAACCTCTTTTTGGTGTTTTCCATTCCAAAAATAATTTTAACCTTTTTGAAATATATTTTCACCTTATAAAAATATTTTCCAAGTATTTTAAAAGGTATCTAGGTCCAATAAATTAATCTAAGAGCTTCTTGTATCAATATTGAAATCGAATGAAGTACTTACATTAAAGACTTCTTAGATTTTTGACATTCTTAAACACTTAAGTTTTCATGCTTTGTCTTTGCACTTTCTTCAAGCTTTAATATCAAGTTCATCCTCTCATAGTCATCAAGCTTTAATATATCATCCATGCCTTTAAGTATTCTTTAAGCTTTATATGATCATGTTCCTTTGGAATATAAGTTTCATTTGATCCCATTGAGCACTTTGACCTTGCTTTCACCTATGTGATCCTTGTGAGTTCTGAAATATCACCACTCAACCAAAAATGTTAAGTTCCACTTGTTTGTTAGCATCAAGACAAGATTTTAAACCTTGTAGGGCCAACAAAAGTATCTTCGCCACTTCTCTTCTATGCCTTCTTTTCTAATTACAACATTGTCATTCTTGTCCTTAGTACATTTACATCACCTAAATCTTTGCATTTTCTTTCTCAAATTCTAGAAAGTTTATAAATGTCTTTTTTTCTTTATTGTGCATATAGACTAATATATAAAATATGATAAGCTCTATGTTTAGATTCATTGATAGTTTTTTATTACATCTTTTCTCGCCTCTTTATATTTTTCAAGATTTTCTATATTTCTACAATTTTGCCATATTTTATACCAAATTCTTTTTTATCTTAACATCTTTTTGTACTTCTTGATCCCACCATCAGCTTTTTCTACTACCCGAGTATCTTCTTTTGGTCTCACCTAAACCTTTTTTTTCTACCTTTATGATAAAATTAGCTATTTTATTCTAAACAGTATTTGCATCTACTTTATACCCTACAGTCTAATCACACTCAGTAATCATTTTATCTTTGAATTTTACTATATTATCTTCCTTCAAGCTCCACCATCTAATCCTCTTGTCTTGATATATGTTACTTTTTTCTTCCATTTTTTAATATGTATATCTAATATTAGAACTCTATGTTATGTAACCAAACTTTCACCTGTGACAGCTTTACAATCCTTGCAAGATAGACGATCCCCACTCTTAGTTAAGAAGAAATCTATTTGACTTTTATTATGTCCAAGTTTGAAAGTTATTAAGTGTTCTTCTCCTTTTATAAAAATAATATATTCAATATTATTAGCCCTAGTAGCTAAGGTTTCTCATTCTAGCTTGTTTTGATGATTTCAACCAATTAGTGTCCCTCACAATATCTAATCAATATTATCAAGTCCACTTCAAGTAGACAGGACAACATGCAAGTAAACATAAGGTTTAGACATATATTGAAGAAGCAACGAGCAAAAGATCTTTACCAAAGTTCAACGCATGGAACACCTGAAGCACAGCCAACCAAAGCATATATGAAAACTTATAATGTTTGTATGATTGTTGGGTTGAGTGAGAGGTAGGAACTACTTTGTAACTCTTGTGCATGTGATATTATTGACTTTTTGAGTCTGATCTCTATTTTGATGCTGACAAAATACAAGGATCTTATGTGTGCATCTAGTTTGTGAACATGTTTATAACACAACGCACACATGAGGTATAGAAGAAATGGAAGCCTGAAGAATACAAAGAGTGCATTCACTTGGTGGATTCCATAAAGAACAAGAAGAGCAAAGGACGATTGAAGACATTATTTGGTTTTAAATTGTATATGTATTTTGTTTGTGATTTGTAATAATTGCATGGCGTGTATGCTGTGATTGATTAGCTCAACACAACCATGGATGAACCCTAGGGACCAACATTTTTCACACAAAACCTTTATTCTAAAAATGCCAAAAAACAGGTTTTTCAAATAAATTTAGGGTTAAAAACTAGGGCAAAAGTAAATTTGGTCGGCCAACATTGCATTTTTAGGCTTAATTAAAAGCCTCGGTCGACCAACCAGTTTATGTGTTATAGCCCTTGGTCGACCAAACACACTCAAAGCCCAAAGTCAAATTTTGACTTGGCTCGGTCTACTGAACCCACCATGCACATATTGGCTTGGTTAACCGAACTGGTCAGAAGTCAACGTTTTGGCTTCCTTCGGTTGGTTGTTCTGAATTAAACACACCTACTTCAGTCGACCGAACCATAAAACACTGTCATCCCAACTACTTGGTCGACCAAACCTTGTAGTTCAAAATTGTCTTGGTCACCCAAACCTCTTAAATGGTCAACCGACCTTTGTTTTGGTCTGCCAAAACCACAAAGGGTTCAAAATCGCCCTGAAACGGTCGACCAAACCCGTAGTTTAAAATTTTCCTCAATCAACCAAACTTATAAAAGTGGTCGACCGACCCTTAACCTTGGTTGACTGATCCTTACCCTTGGTTGACCAGCCCTTACCCTTGGTCGACTAAACCTCTTGGGTTAGCTTATTTTTTAACTACTAATTGTCATTAATTTTTCACTTAATCTTTTATAAAATGACGAGTGTATCCCTAACGGTTATAATTTCCCAAAGTCTATATATACCCCCTTCATTTTCTTAATTAGCAACTTTGATTGGCAACTTTTTGCTCTCAAATATTTTAGCTAAACAAAGTCCCCCAACTACTTTTTCATTGCAAAAATCTTTATGGGGTAAATTTTATACTCTCCTAAACTCTCTTTATCACTCTTTGAAAAATCTTTTGAAAGAGAGCATTTTATTTTGATTGGGCATTTCATTTTTCAAAATCACTTACTCTCTTGAACTTTTAGTTTGAAAAGTATTTTTGAGAGTAGGTTTAGAGTTCTTCCCATATTATTTCTTTGATAAATATTTTGTTGGAAAAACTCTTCGTAGCCTTTGAATCTTTGCACTTTATTGCAAGATTCAAATGCTCAAATAGTATTCATTGCACAAATATCTTTGAGCTTAACTCCTAGATTCTCCAAATATATACATTTTTTTTTAAAAAGTCTTCATTAGAGAACATATTTATCATATTTATATTCACGTATATTTTATTTGTGCAAATATTAGTTGAATGCAAAACCCTAGGTTCTCTAGTTATTCTTTGAAAAATACTTTTGGGAGAATAAATCTTTGAGTATTTTATCATACACATCATTTCTCAAAGATTAAAAATATTATTTTAAGAAAACACACTTTCTTTGCTGAGCATAACTCATATCATATTAGAGTGCATATCTTTGAACTTAATGAGTACATCTCTGCTTATATTTTCAGAAACATGTTTTATGTACAAAATTATTTTTTCATGTACCCGTTGGGTTCAGCCCGTAAATTGAACTAGGGAGACTCAGCCCCGTAAGTGAGAGCGGTTTGGTTCAGCCCAAAAATTGAACAAGGGAGTCTCTGCCCCGTAAGGGAGACCAGTTGGGCTCAGCTTTGTGATTGAGTGAAAAGGGTTAGTGGAATCCTTGGAGGGTATGTTTAAAGGCAGAGACATAGGATGGTTTGACTGAATCTCGATAACAAATATCATGTGTGTCTCTCTCTTTATCTCATATTTGCATGCATACTTATATTTAAATGAGATATGTTCCACATGTATGTCTGCATTTATCATATTTTTTAATTTACATACACACATGAAAATGAGATATGATATGTGGTGAATCAGCATAAATGTTTAAATTAGCCAAAAAGTTTTAAAACCCAATTCACCCCCCTCCTTTTGGGATTACACCAATTCCAATGTTAATTTTGGTGCAATCCCAAGAGGGGGGGGGGAGTGAAATGGAGATTTAAAAATTCTTCATAGGTTCAACTAATCTAGCAATACATTACACAACCTAGGGGCAGTCTAGATATGTATGAAGTTGCAGAAATGATATATCAATAAATTTTCAGTACATACAACACACTTCTATTATCTCTCAACCAAATACAATAATGTGCCAACCAAATATGCAGTATATTTAGTAAGGAAATTAAATCAAGCACAAAGTAGAATATAATGGAGGAAAAGTAAAAGTGATGCCGAATATGTTATCAGGGTTCGGCAAATGTGTCTACATCCCTGCCTTGGCTTGCAAGCCCAAGGATTCCACTATGGCTCACTTAACGGGTGGAGTGGCACCGTTTACAATTAGGTCAAATTCATAGGGCTGACCTCAACCTTTACACACTCTCCTTGCAGGGCGGAGAAGACCCTAACAATTGATCTTTACGAGCTAGATAAACCCCCTCGGGCCATGCTTGGAATACAATAGATAATTGAAATTTGCGTACAACTCAAATTCTTTAAACACAAGCAAATATGTACCACAATATAGTCCAAATAAATGCACTCACATATGAATAGAGTATATGCTCAAGTGAGATCATAAAAAACTTAGTTCAAGATAGTGTATTCAACAAGTGAATATCCAAGAATACCTCAAAGCCCTAATCAAGTATCAACCAGATAATTTATCAAATACAATCACAATAGATACTTTAGAGTCTATGGATTTATCAAATAGTGTATGTAAGCTTTCAAGTCTTTCAATATGAATGCCAAGACTAGTAAGCCAAAATTAGGATCTACCCAATCAAATATTTATCTATTAAATACTATGGGAAAGATAAAACAAGCAAAACTCTCAAAAATAGTTTTTCAAAATGTTTGAGTATATGAGAGTAGTTTCCAAGAGAATGATGTGAAAATATGTATACAATGACCACACACAACACCCTTCAATCTTGTAATTAATGTTCAAGAGAAGGAAACAACTAATACCAATGCTCTATATCAAAAGAATGATTGCTAGTGAATACCAAAGAGAGTATCAAAAAGTATGAGCTTGGAATGTGAAAGATATTGCAATAAGGGTATGAAAAATTGAGAGAGAAATTTTTTAATCACCTTTTTCTAATCATTACTAATTGAGTTAAATGAAGTGGTATTGTTAGCTTTACTGTAATCCCAAAAAGGGGGGGTGAATTGGTATTTTTAAAAATTTATATCCTAGGTCAATCCCCTAATAGCAGTATTACACAACCTTATGGTCAATCTAATGCAGATAAATTAAATCAATTTAAATATGCAAGGGAAATTAAGTAGCACAATAAAATCAACCAAGTATGAACCAGAAAGCAGTAAATAAGAAATAACACCTAGAAATGTTATCGAGGTTCGACAAACTGCCTACATCCCCACCTTGACTAACAAGTACAAGGATTACAACTATAAGGCTCACTTAACGGGTGGAGTGGCACCTAAACAACTAGGTCAATTAGCACAGGGGTGACCTCAACCTTTACAAAACAATCCTTACCGGGTTAGATTACCGCCCCCTCAGGCCACGCCTGGAATACAACAGTATTTCTCAATAATGAAACTGGTAGAGTGATTATACTTCTCAGTAAAGAAGATATGTACCTAATCTAATTAATACACCACCGAATGATATAATAAAGTAAGTTCAATGTGGTCTAAATGTCTACTCTCAAATATTTAAGCAAATGTTCCAATCAATGCGTGAGAGTGTAAATAATATGATCTTTGTGTCAAAATAATGATTTCAATCACAATGCACAAACAAAGATCCTTAGCACACTTTAAGTATCTCAAAAAATATTTTTGTACAAATATGAACCTCAAGAGATATTTAGATTTAATTTATAAAACAATTTGATCTTGGTGTTCAATAAGATAAAACAATCAAAGGATATTTCAACAAAGATCTTTTTGCATATGCATAAATATCTCAACAAAATATTTCTCAAAGTAAATCACACGAGATATTTGAAGATGATTTGAAATATGTTTTAGCAATCAAAAAGTAATGTGAACTCCTTGAGATATTGCAATGAGAATGCAATACTCACAAGCTCAAATGAAGTTTCCCTAAGGAAGACTTATCAATAAATTCTTCTAGGAAAAACTTAAAATTTTGATCCCAAAGAAAATAATTTCAATCAACCAAGCATGGGAGCGCAATAGCCTACTAGCAAGAACACTCAAGCACACACTTATGAAGGGATTTTTGCAATAAGAACTAGCAAGAGTGTAGGAGGCTTCAAAATGAGTATATGAGAATTTTGAATTTTAGAGAATTTTGCTAATCAAAATTGCTAATTAGGTGCTAATCTTTTCAAATGAGGCTGTATATATAGATTATCCCATAATTATAACCTTCCAGGACACATAGGGTATTATTAGTATTCTTTTAAAACATTTTATCCTAATTAAACCCATTTAAAAAGTTTAACTACGATAAAAAAAAAAATTTCAACCCGAGAGCACCGATCGACCGAACTTGAGGTTCGGTTGACCAAGTGATGAAGTTTAATCGATCGGGAGAAATTTGAACTGAGAGTTTGGTCGAACAGACTACGGGTCCCAAAGGCGATTTTTCATTTCCATGCGGTTCAGTCAATCAGATGATTTTGAACAATGAAGTTCAGTCAACCAGGCAATTGGATTCTCCCACGTGGTGTTTCGGTCGACTAGGATGTTACCCGTATATTTCTGGTCGGTCGACTGAGGAGTTAAACGTTGACTCGGTGGGAGTTTGGTCAACCAAGTTATATGAACTTGGCAAGGTATGGTTTGACCGAGCTATGGTCAAAATGTTGACTACTAACCGGTTCGGTCGACCGACATATTTAAACTTGTAAAAGTATGGTCAACCGAAACTTTTATTTTTAATGCATTTCAGTTCTATTTTCTTATGCAATCGTCCTATCCATATAAGCATATAGGTTTATGCATGCATGTGGATCCTCGGGTCATTCTAAGTCTTTTTGAGCTTACCTATCATATCATGCATATAATGCATTAGATTATTACAGACCATTTTCCTCTTAATTACTATTACAGACTCGCATTACATAAAATGAATTTAAAGTACAACACAAATATGGTCTTCAGGGTCTTCATGTTGTACTTCATGTGCCATCATTTTGATTCACCAACCATATACCAACACATATCCTTAGATAGTTGTCAAATACAGCAGGTATTTTTCATTATCAAAATCGGGTGTGACCTATAAGGTCAATGGGTATATATAGGTGGGACTCAAAAAGTAATCGTTGGGACACAATGGGGAATATTAGAAATTTTTAATTTGAGTTTTAACCCCAATTACCCTTAATTACCATAGTAAAAAATATGCAACCCGAGAGTTTCAGTTGACCGAGCTTTGGATTCAGTTGCCCAAACAGACACATGCAGAAAAGGTACTTTTGAGATTTGGGTGCCTAGTTAAACATTCGGTTTGTTGAGGTTAGGGCAATTTTCTAAAATGTCTGAGGTTTGGTCACCTAGGCTTAATTTTGGTCTACCGAACATGCACATTCGGTCGCTCGGGGGTATTTTGAACGTGAAGTTCGGGTGCACGAGTTGTTGGAAAAGTTAGACTTAACTATTCAGTCGACCGAGAACATTACATTCTTTTTAGTTCGGTCACCTGAAGTCAAGTCAACATTTTGACTTTCCTATGTTTGGTTGATTGAGGCATTTTACCTTGCCGGGTTTGGTCGCCCAAAGCCTTTATAATTTGAAGCTAAGGTTCATATTTTAATTTAAATTCACCCCTGATGACAAGTGAGTTTAGGGGGATTATGTGCAATTAATATGTAGGAACTTAAGGGTCGATCTAAGGCCACCTGAGCATATAGGCCTATCATGCATGATGTAGTTATTGCAAACCATATTATATTACAGTCTAGAATAAAGAATATATAAAAATTAAAATTACAAATTAACACAATATTCTTCATTCTTCCTTAGGGTCATCATACGCCACCACGAGATAGGATTCTTTTCAATGTCATACGTAGAGTGAACCTGCATACAAGCTCGGGGCAAATATCAATACCAACGTATTTGTCATTATCAAAATGGGATATGACCAATTAGAGAAAACTATTGCCGATTTTCTCTAGCGTCTAAGTGTAGGATAAGATTTCCTGTGGACGGAATAGTCAGAGGCTGTGGATCTTTTGCAGCTTTCTTGAGATGTCTGACAGCTTGTGTCTGGTCAGGTCCCTATGGGGGTGGTTTCTTTTTCAAAATTTGTGACAAGACACTGGTAAATCGACTTGCATGCGGGATAAAGTCTCTAACATAATTAATGATGCCGAGAAACGGCTGAATCTCCTTGACAGAGAGATTATCATTAGGGTATTGTAATAATTATTCATCAAGATGGGAACTTGGACAGATGGTCCCATGAGATATTATCTCGTGTTGTCCAATCATGCTTTTCTTTTCTGACAACATTATCCTGTACTGTGATACCAACTGGTAGAAATGTTCAATAAGGTGGTAATGGTTTGCATGACTCTTAGAAAATAAGAAAATATCATCAATGTAGATCAAGGTACAGTGAAGGATAGGATTGAAAATTCTGGTTATTGCTTTTTGAAACAGTGATGGTGTAATCTTCAACCCGAAGGGTAAAACAATCCATTGGAACTGTTCATTTGGAATACAGAAGGCTGTTTTGTATCTGTCATCTGGATGAATCCCAAGTTGCCAAAAAGCTCTTTTTAAATCGAATTTGGAGAATATTGTTGCTTCAGCAAGTTGGACGAATTGTGTTATGGCTTTTGGAATAGGGAATTTATCATCCCTAATGAACACATTCAATGACCTGTAATCAACAACCAATCTTTTCTTTCCTCTGATCTTTTTTCAACATAAAATTCTTGGCATGCCCAAGAAGAACTGGTTGGTTCAATTAAACCTTGCTTTAACAAAGAATGACATTCTTCCCTAAGGAGCTTAAGGTCTGATGGAGACATTTCCGGATGGGAGGCTTGGTTGGGCTAACATTTTCATTTAGCTTGAAATGGATGTGAATGAAAAATTCTAGGTTTTTCGAAAGAGGATAATCATGGATGAACTAGTCAGGACTTTCAGCACATAATTTCAATAATTGTTTTTGAATGGGTAGGAAATCAGAGGATGAATGAGAAAAAGAATAGATCTTGTTTATCGGGGTAAAGGTTTTGAATTCTCTTTTGCATCGAATTCCTACGGGAAGATTTCTTAGGAATTTTGAAAGACATTAAATATCCCATTCTAATAGAGCATCCTTTTGAGGAAGTGGGCTTCCAATGACATGAGTCAAAATGATGCAATTAGGGAGAAGTTTAATCCTGATATTCTTTTTTGAAATCAGGTTTGTGGTGAAAATTTGATCATTTGCAATTCAGAAAAATTGAGTATGGGAAGACCAGCATTCTAAGGGAAGGACCTTTGGATCAACCATGGTTTTATAAGAATGAGTGTCAATATTGGCAATAGCAGATATGGGTTTTCCATACTTTTCAGGGAGAAGCTGAATTTGAACATGGGGACTTATCTGTGATTGTTCAATGGTTGGCAAAGCTTGAACCTGGAAAATCTCTTCTGAATAAGATTCTTCAGAATCAGATGCTTCTGTATCAATGAGAATAAGGACAGTTTCTTCAATTATGTCTTCTTGTTCTAATAAAATTGATTCAATATCAGCCTCAAGATCTTTAGATTGCAATTGTTGAGCTAGTTTTGTAGATTTTGCTTTATTTTCAGGACATTGTTTAGCATAATGACCTTTCTTCTTGCAAATAAAACATCAAGAAGATTTGTTGTGACCTTGTTTTGATTTCGTCAAACCCCTCTTGGATTTATCCAAGTTGAACCTTTTGAAGTGCTTTTTTCTTCTTAGGACTGCAGATGTAATTTTTTTCTTTGCATTTGATTTGCAAATAAGGCTTTCTGTATTACTTTGTAAACTTATGATTCTCCTTCAACATTTTTAAGAACAACTGGTGAGTGTCACATAGCTTTTCAAGAGTAGAGAGGGCCAACTGATGAATCTCTCCTATAAAGATATCTTTGAGTGGTCATGAGAGAGATGCAATATTTTTCGGTAAATCTGGTTGAATGTCTTCCAGTAAAGAATTAATATAAACTTGCCTGAAATTTTCATCATTAAATCCACCAAGAAGATAAAATCGCCTGGACATTCTTTGACAGTGGAAATCAAGATCTTTTCTTTTCAAGGAGCAGCATCTCATTTCAAAATACTCTTGTCTAACCTCGTTGGCATGAGCATCTGGGTCTCTAATAGATTCTCGATAAAGAGTTCCCAAAGCGTAGGAGGGAATCTGGGATCTAATGAATTGTATCTGTCTATATTCACCAAGACTTTAAAACTAGTCCCTTAACATTCCAGTAAATCTGGATGTGAATTCAATAAGAATTGTTTCTAAAGTATTCCCAAGCTTAGAAAGTTGGAGATCAATCCATGCACCAAATTCACCAATTCGGTCTCTCCATTTAATCGGAGGCAATCCATCAAAAGAGAACCAAGAACCATTGGTTGAATTTTGAGGAATAGAATGTTAAGTAGTTGAAGTAGCCTCAGTAGGTTCCTCAACAATGGGGACTGTGGTGTCGGATTCTTCATTAAATTCTTGTGTTTTTTATGATCCGAGATCAATAGGAGATGCCACAACATATTGGTGAGATTAGTAATCTCTTGATCTGAGGAAGACAATGTTTCAATGGAAACATTACTATTACTGTCATCATCAATAGGTATCTCATGGATGAATTCGGCAAGCAAAGATGGAGTCTGATCAGATGGTAAAAAGGGGCTTTTAAGTTTTTGATCAATAGGCTCAGAGGGCAAGGGTTTTATCGGGATTGGAGATTTTGGAGAAATGGGTTTTGGTTGGATTAGAGAGTATCTCTCAAAGATCTCAACAATGGATTTGAAATTTTTGGAATAATTTGGTAGGTAAGATGGAGTTGGTGGTGACTGGGGAATCAAAGAGTAAGGAGGAGTATAAGGAAAAGCTTTAGGAATATAGGTAGCTGGTGGGATTGGATGATGATCTCTTTCTATTTGAGATAATTGGTCCTTAAGCCATTTGATTTCTGCTTCTTTTTCATCAAACATAGATCCATAATATCTTGCAGAAATATATTGCCTGAGTTCAACATCAAGATTATCAATTCTTCTTTTGAGGTCAAAATACATAGCCTCGATTCTGGAATCAAGGTGGCCAAATCATTGGTCCATCTGAGTGCCATGATGTATAAACTTATCAACCTTGTGGTCAATGGCAGATAAAGTTGTATTCTAGGACCTGACATTCTGAGTTTGCCAATTCAAGACTTGTTCAGCCTGTGAGGGAAGTTTTCTAGAACCATCTGGTTGGACTTCAGAGGGTTGGATAAAAGGTCTGGAATGAAAGTTAGAGTCTATATATGACCTTGGTTCTAAGGGAGGAAAATGTTTGTCATATGGAGAGGCCATGAAATAGGGAATTGGTTGTGAATGGGTCTGGATGAAACTATGGTTTAGAATGGGATTTTCTAGAGGATCTGGAGGAATTAAGCCTTCTTCTTTGAGGATTTCAAGTGCTCGATCATATATCCATAAAGACTTAAGTTTAGTGGATGGTTTTCGAATTCCTATCCATGGACTGTTTGAATCATCAGGTCTTTTGTGAATAGTAGGAGGTCTGCATGTCGCCTTAGCACCATTGCTTTGAGGAGAATGTTATGTACAATTAGGGTCACACATGGAAGGATCAACATCCCTGATAAAATGTCCTTTGATTTGATATAGAGCAAGATCTACAATGGAAAATAAAATATTTTTCTTATTTTTTCCTTAAGAAAATTTTTTGTGAGACTCTAAAATGATATATATATATATATATATATATATATATATATATAAGAATTTACTTTAGCACCAAAAAAGTGAAATGGAAAATAAAATATATAGTAAATCAACCAACGACAGTTTAATTTTACATATCATTAGATTAATTTTTCTAATTTTTATAGTGGAATAAATTTTTATTCTTAATATCATTTGGCATAAAAATAAAATACAACACAAAATGGATTTTCTTCTTATTTTACTCTCTTTTCCTTAAAAAAATAAAAATAAAATTAAGACAAAGTTCTTGATTCATTCAAATCCTTATAAGCTTTTTCACCTTTTTTTTTTTTTATTTTTTTTTTAACATTTCATCTTAGGCCTAAACCCTTATCTAAACCCTTCTTATTTTACTTTTCGTTCCTTTTCTTTTCATATTACGCTTGAACTGCATAATTTTGAACCCTTCCCTGATTTAGCATTGGGTTTTATGGAGGCTTTGAATAAGGTTGATAGTGGAGACTGCAATATCAAACAAACTAATAAATAAATAAATGAAGACAAGAAACTCATAAAATCCTTAATGACATAATTAATAATGAGTCATACACTTATGGGAGTCATTTAAGCAGAAGGGAAATCAAGTGGAAGCTTGGGGGCGCCATAGCTTTATATATATATATATATATGAAGAACACTGTGAACCATGCATGATGCAGAGACATGCACTGCCAGCTTTTTTATTCAACTCCTTCGTGTTGTGTGATGAACAAAGAGTTGAACACGTTAATTGATCGCAGAAAATTAATGAGGGATGTTTCTGGGAATGAGCTAGCTAGCTTTCAGAACCAGAACTTACCCGTGAAACAATTTATGCCACAAGATTTACGAAGGAAATCATTAAGACAGTGAGGCTTGAGAGAATCAAAAGGAGGGAACCTATAGGCAAAGAATTTTACTCAAATTTTACATTTTTATTTCTCATTCAATATTAGCATGATGTATATTTGCATTTTGCTCTTTTCAATTAATTTTACATTTAAATTGGTATGCTGCAAATAAATTTATATCATATGTACATATATGTAACACTTTTAAAATTTTATGTATTATATGCCGCTTTTATAAATATTATACTATTCATATAAATTTATCAATATTTCATAATTTGTTCAACAAAAAATGTAAAATAATGTGTTAAACTCTACTATTATTATTGAAACTAATTATCGAAATATATATGTATGTCCAACACGGAGCGCGGATTGGTTTTACAAATTATACATATAAACTTGTACAAAATAATTTTAGTCAAATTTAAAATTTGAAAATTATAAAGACCTTCTTTAAATTTAAAGAATACATATTTTAAAAAACACATATTTTTAAAATATATATTTTTAAAAATATGAAAGAAGCCAAAAAAAATTTGTTTCATAATCAATTGCAACCATAATATTAATTAAATACTTTATTTTTGTAAAAAAAAAAATGCAAAGGAAAATAAAATTAATATCCAACAATCAACAAATATTTAATTATTCAAACATTAAAAATTAATTTTTATTAATTTTAAAACATAATAGAATAAAAGTTTATTTTTATTATTATTTGATATACAACGAGATCTACAATGAAAAAAATAATATCTTTCTTATTTTTTTCCTTTCCTTAAGAAAATTTTTTTGTGGGACTCTAAAAAGAAAAATGGTTTTTCTTCTTATTTTAATCTATTCTCCTTTTCTTCAAAAAAATAAAAAATAAAAAATTAAGACAATGTTCTTGATTCATTCAAATCCCGAAAAGCATTTTTTTTTTTTTTTTCCCGTTCATGTTAGGCCTGAACCCTTATCAAACCCTTCTTATTTTACTTTTCTTTCCTTTTCATTTCATATTAGGCTTGAATTACATAATTTTGAGCCCATCCCTAATTTAGCATTGGGTTCTATGGAGGCTTTGAGCAAGGTTGACGGTGGACACCGCATTATCAAACAAACTATTAAATAAATAAATGAAGTCAATAAACACGTGCAATCCTTAATGGTATAATTCATAATGAGTGAAACACTTATGGGTGCCATTTTGTAAGCAAAAGGGAAATCAAGTGGATGCTTGGGTGCGCCATAGCTCCACTTGAAATTTTGATAATGTATAAGACTTCCTTATCTCAAAAACCTCCAAACCTCATATGCTAGTTTCTCACATTTTTGAAATTGTCAAATACAAATGTAATTTTGATTGATTAAAAAAGTAAACCATCGAATTCTAGTGATTTTCTCAATGTCGGATTTTGTAAAACACATAATGCACTGAATACATTGAATATTTTAAGAACTTATATACATATCGTATGTTGTTTTCTATAACGTCTCAACTTTATGTACAGGTTTTATATGTCATGTGTTATTCCTATTAACTATGTATAGTATACTAGTGAAAGAACGTGCTACTGAAACATTTTATTTTATTAATCTCTAATTTAAAAGTATAATCTCCAAGTTTAGAGATAGACATGGGTTTGTGTACTATTTCTTGCATTTAGTTAGAGAACTAGGTGAGTAAACACTACCTCTAGAGGTCTAAACACTACCTCTCTCTCGTAGGAATTAATACTGGCATAGTAGGCAGCTAGCCAGTCCATTCCCAGAATTACTTAGAACCCAAACATATGTAAGACCACCAAGTTAACTAATAAAAACCTCCCCTAAATACAGACTGGATAATTCTTGAATACCTTTTTACCTAACATTACAACCCTAGTTAACATAGAAACAGACAAACTGATATCTAGCGATTGAGTTTCTATCCCACAAAATTTAACAAATTCTCGAATGATAAAAGAATGAGTCGTCCCTAAATCAAATAAGACAGTAGCTTTATATGACAGTATTGAAACAATACCTGTCATGACATCTCCTGCTACCTCAGCATCTCCTGGTGTCAGCACATAGACTCGTGCTGGGGTAGTATTCCTTTACTGTCTGCCTCAAGGTGCTTGGTGACCTCCTCGGTATGGTCTAGGAGCAGGCGCATTCACTCGCAGTGCTCATCAATCCCTCGCCATATGGCTAGTTTGATGGCATCAGTAACATACCACCTTTCTAACTCGGCACTCTCCTGAGTGTCTTCGGTAGCATATATAATAGAGAGGAGGCATCAGTCCATCCTATACCACTCGATCTCCCATCCCCTATTTCCGATCCCCTCTGTTATCCTGCCACCTCCACAGCGCCCGACTGACTCCTGCCTGAAAATCTAGAGGCGTGGACCTCTTTCTCTGACTTTGTGCCGCAGCGCCTCTTTGTAGGCCACTCCCAATCACTGCAATTCTATCCACTATCTCTGAAAAAGTCTGGGCCCGAAATCCTACAACCTACTCGAACAAACTTTGACTCAAGCCTTCCTCGAATTTCCTTGCCTTCTTTTCTTCATCAGGCACCAAGTAAGGGGCAAACCTAGACAGCTCGATAAATCTAATTGCATACTTCTGTACCATCATCCGCTTTTGCATCAAGTGTAAAAACTACGCACCCTTTGCACTTCTAACAGTTGTGGGGAAGTACTGCTTGAAAAATAATTCCTTGAAGTAGCTCCAAGTCACCGCTACAGGCTCAGGTCTCTGTTCTTTTAACAGTTTCACTAATCTCCACCGATGTTTAGCTTCCCCATTCAACTTAAACATTCCAAACAGTACCTTCTACTCATCTGTACACGAAAGAACTGCCAACAGATCCTCAATATCCTCGACCCAATTCTCAGCCACTAATGGGTCAGCCCCTCTAGAGAATGACGAAGGTCTCATGCACGTGAACTATTCAATTGTGCAGCACCACTCCCCTGAAATCCTAGCCATCTATGTTGTTAGCTTTAACGTGATCCCTAGAGGGGGCGTGAATTGGTATTTTTAAAATTTATTTCCTTTGTAATCCTCCCAATAGTAGTATGTTCATAAGCCCAGGGTCAATCTAGCGCAAATAATGTAAATATACCAGAAAGTAAATAAAGCATTTTAAACAATCATACAAGTACCAGAAAGCAGTAAAGAGGGGATGACACGAAGATATGTTATCGAGGTTCGTCCAACTGCCTACGTCCCCGCCTTGACTAACCAGCACAAGGATTATCACAATAACTTGCTCACTTAAACGGGTGGAGCGGCACTTATACAAACCAGGTCAAATTACCATAGGGCTGACCTCAACCTTTACACCAATCCTTACCGGACTGGATTACCGCCCCCTCAGGCCACACTTGGAATCTCTCAGATGTACAATCAAATGATACAATATATGGGTGCTTTCACGTAAAGCAGATTTGTACCACAAATGTGCACAAACACAAACACCACCGATGATTTAAAATGTAAGCTCTATGTGGTCTAAGTAGTTTAACTCTCAAAGATGTTTTCTATCAATGTAGTGAGTACGTGAGAGTATTAATAATAATTTGTGTACCTCAAAATATTCAATCAAACATGTTTACACATAACACCAAGCAAGCCTCAAGAATATCAATAAGAGAATATCTCAATCATACGAATGTGTATATGCTTGGATTGCAAAATAGATAATCTTTGTTTTCGGCAAATGATATACATACTTGTATAAATATTACCACAAATATTAGTGTAACAAGCACAAATATCTTTTCACAAATAGTTCAATAAATTCCACAAGATATTTGAGTAACCTTGAAATATGTTTTTGCAAATCAAAAACAAATACAAACTTCCAAAGATATTGCAATGATAATGCAACACTCAGAAGTTTACCACTAGTCTTCTTAGAGTAGGCTTATTAGCAAAGCCTCCTAAAAAAACTTAGGTTATGCTCATGAGAGAAAAATCAATTCAAACACTTTAAACAATGAGAGCAAAACCGTTTAGAATATACACTCAAAGCACTTACAAATGATTTTGAACTTGAAGAGGTAAGTTAGAGTGTTTGTAAGAAAGGTATGAGCAATACGAATCAAAAGGAGTATTTTTGCTTGAGAGAGAATTCTATAATCCTTTTTCACTAATCACCCTTAATTTTCTCAAATGAAACAGTATATATAGACATACAAAAATATTTGACCGTTGGGGACCTATTAAGGATTGTTGGAAAATTTTAATGACACTTAAAACAATTTAACCCTATTTAAAATTATTAACCGCGGTAAAAAAATAGGAGCAACCCGAGAGGTCCGGTCGACCAGAAACGGTTCGGTCGACCAAGACTCAAATGGCTCGGTCGACCAGGGGACTTTTGAACTGAAAGGCTCGATCGACCGGAGAGGGAGATTTCCCAAACTTCCAAGGTTCGATCGGTCGGGACTTTTTGAACTGTATGGTTCGGTCGACTAGACAGCTGAGAATTCTTCTGAGGACCTTCCGGTTGACTAGGTAGTTTGAGTACAAAAGTGGTCGGTCGACTGGGAGGTCAAAATGTTGACTTCCAGGTGGTTCGGTCGACCGAGGTCAAATGACCTACAGGGTCTCGGTCGACCGGGACCTAGGTCAACGATTGACCCAGGTATGGTTCAGTTGACCAAGCCAAAAATGAACTGATTTAACTGATCGACCGAAAGTACACCAAGTGTACATTTCGGTCCCGTCTTGACACAATAAAGCCCTATTTAAGTGCTTAACAAATATATGTGAATATGTGTGTGTCCTAGGATCACTTGGGTCCAAAATAGAGACACCGAAAAAATCCGGTGTCAGTTGACCGAATTACCCTAAGGTTTTTCTATGGTTTATTTTTTGTTTGTATCTCCTTTGAGCTTACAAAATAAACCATGCATGTGATGTGTGTGTTTATTACAAACCGAATGCCCTAATTACTATTACAGACAAATTTCAATGAAAATTATTACAATTGAGAGCATGAGATTGTCTTTAAGCTTTGAGCTTTCTTGTGTCATTGATGATATGCTTATATGAACCTGCACATGAACTAGATATTTATTAAATACAAGAGTATTTGTCATTATCAAAACCAGGGCGTGACCTATAGGGTCAACATATGCCATAACCTGCTGGGTGATGCTACGTAGCATTGCATTAGGGTCTTCGCCACCCATACTAGAAGGACCTGCAACATCACCTCCAGCATGTGCACTACTACTCCCTCGATCCATCCTAAAAATGATATAAAACAGTCTTAGAACTTTATCATAGTTAGTCTTGGTGTAATGCCAAGAAGGGGGATGAATTGGTATTTAAAAATTCCGTCATAGGTCAATTAGTCTAGCAGCAGTATTACACAACCTAGGGGCAATCTAAGTATATATGAAATTGCAAGTATGAAATATTTACCAATATTCAAAGCATACAATGCAATTTTAGTATTTCTCAACTTAATCCAATTATGTGTCTATTAGATATGCAGTATATTCAGCAAGGAAATTAAATCAAGCACATAGTAGAATATAATGCAGGAAATGTAAAAGTGACACCGAATATGATGTCGGGGTTCGGCCAATCTTGCCTACGTCCCCACCTTGGCACCTCCGCACAAGGATTACACTAAGACTCATTTAACAGGTGGAGTGGCACCTAAACAATCAAGTCAATTAGCACAGGGCTAACCTCAACCTTTACAAACAATCCTTACTGGGCTAGATTACCGCCCCTTCAGGCCACGCCTGGAATACAACAGTATTTTTACAATATAATCGGTACAGTGGTTATGCTTTCATGTAAAGCATATATGTAACAAAGTACAACACCAACAAATATGCACTCACAAATGATATGGATGTGTGAGTGTATGTATATGTGAGAGTTCAACCTTTGATTCGAGATAAGATAGTCAACACACACAAATGATCAAAGGAAATTTAACACAATCCAAATCAAATATCTCAAGGATATTCTAAATGTAAAGCACAATAGATACTTTGGATTAAAGCTAGAAAAAAAAATATGAAATATAATATACAAGCTTGTGTAAAATAATATTTTTACAAATCAAAATCCACAAGCTTGATGAGTCTTGCAATCAAGATGCAAATACTTACTAGCTATAAGGGTATTCCCACTCAAGGATTTATTGTTTGAACTAGGGAAAAAACCCTAACTAAGAACTCTCAATGAAAATAATCAATCAAAAAGTAAGGAGAGTTTTAGCAATGTAAAACACTCAATTACACTCTTAGGAACTTAATCTATTAAAGGAATAGCAAAATAGAAAGTGTATGGAAGTAGTATGGGCTAAATGAGATTTGAAAATTTGAGAGAGTTTTTCCTTAATGATCTTACTAATCAATCCTTAATTTTGCAAATGAGAAGATATATATAGGCAAGGGCAAAATTATGATCGTTGGGGAAATGTAGGGTATTCTTAAAATTATTTTAAAATGGTTTAGGAAAATTAACCCTATTTAATTAAATTTAACCCTTGTAAAAAATAATTTAACCCGCGAGATTCGGGTGCCTGGTCTGAGGTTCGGGTGGCCAAATAGACTCAACCAGAAATTCAATTTTTAAAGGTTCAAGTGCTCAAAGAAAGGGTCGATCGGCTGAAAAAAAGTCAGTAGCATTTTGTTTGTAGGTTTGGGTGCTTGGTTCCAAGTTCGGTTAACCAAACTGACCAATTCGGTCGCCCGAGCTCAGTTTGAATGCAATAGTTCAGGCGGCCTAGTAGGTTAAAAGGAACCTAACATAGGTTCGAGTGCTCGAGGGAGATACGCTCAAAAGTGGTTTGGGTGCCCGAACAAAAAGTCAACATGTTGACTTGTTCCATCGCTCAAGCCATTTTACACGACTTGGGTTCGGTCGTTTAAACTCTCTTAAGATTTTCAATTTAAGTCCATTTTTACCAAATTTAGTTCCCTTGATATAAAGATCATAATGGGGACTTATTAGTGCATATGTGTTGGGACCTAAGGTCTTTTCAAGAATGCCCAAAAACTTGGCATCGTTCGACCGAACCCTAAGGTTATTCGGTCCCTATCGTCTTGTTGAGCATTAAATCCTATCATGCATGCAGATGCGTTATTGCAGACCATATAAATTATTACAGACCAATTAATAAGGAATCCAGATACAATAGAGAATAAGTCTTCATTCTTTCAGCTGTTCAGAAGCCATAAATGAAGCTTGATCTTCATAGTCTGTATGGCTTGCTTAAGTTCCTACCAACAGTGCATGCTAAAGATAGACCTATTCAAGAAGCTCAGTGCAAAGGTGAGAAACATTGGTTTTTCCGTAATCAAAATGGGATCAGACTCATAGAGTCAACATTCTCACCCTTTTTGATGATGACCGAAACAATTTGTAAAAGTGGGCAAAGCCAATAGGCTCCCCCTAAGTATATGCATAGAATTTAAATTTGAAGTACAGACATATGACAAATGAAGACCAACTAACCAAAATTTTGCATTCAATTTTAATTGTCAATAAAGCTCAATTCTGATATGTATTAAGATGTATTTAGCTTTTCCAATTTTGCATTAAACATTTCTCCGCTTTTTGACATCAACAAGAAGGGCTAAGGTAGGAGAGTAAACACAAGACATTTAGATATAAGATTCAATTTTGGGAAAAAGTTATGAATTTTTGGCAACATGCTATTTGAAAATAGAGTAATTCCCAAAAATAAATCAAAGACCTAAATGATTGCAAGAATAGCTCATTATTAATGCATGCAAGATATTCAATATACTCCAAAATAGTGCATGTCATGATTCAAATACACCCAACATTCATGATTAATATGAAGCACACAACTCAATACATATTAAGAACATGAATGTAAGTGTTAGAATTGTTAAGGAATTTCAGAGCCGAAAATTTTAAGTTAAGTTGCTCCCCCTAACAATTTGAAGATATGATTTCATTGAAACGAGTTGCTTACACAAATCAAGATTCATTTCATTTTGCTTACTGTATAAGCCATTCATTTTAAATCCTTTAACCTAACCATACTGATGATTTATCAATTATATTATGATTAGTATGGTCATCCCTATAGGCCACAGATGCATCTTAGAAAATATATTAAGACATGAACTAATACTCATAACCTAGAACAATCTGTATCTATTCATAGATCATTAAGCACTAGATATGATGTTCAAGGTTCTTCTGAAAAGCCTCAATATTTCAATAAATGAGAGTGATGCATATAAAATCTTTATGCTCTTTCTCTAGGGATGGAGCTTAGTTCCTCTAACTACTTGATGATTATGCAAAGATGAAAGTGTGATATTTCTATTTAAGTGTTCACTCATCCTTTCAAAAGCATTTTAACATTTTTATCATCATAATCATCTTTGTAAAAAGTTTTATTTTGGGAAAAAATCTACCGAAATTTTGGTAGCATTCCTTCTGTAAATTGGACATTTTTCCATAAAACTTGTACTTGATAATGAGTTGTTTTCAATAGATAAATCATATGAAGCAAGCAACAACCTAATATCCATCCACAACTAGCATGCAAATTATATCACTGCATTCGCCATGCATAAGATTTTCAACACAAGCATGCTTTCCTGTACTTCAATCAACAACTCATAAAAGAAATGAACTATCCAATAGATGATATGAACAATAACTAACAATGGATAGTTATGAGATTAGTGGAGAGTTGTTCTCACTGAAGCATATAAACATATAAGCATAGATAAAAATTAAGAGCATTTTAATGAATATAGACACGAAAGACGAATGCTCCCCCCCCCCCCAAATTATGCACTTGACTTATTTAATGTCTTTTTCTTATTTTTCAAATCATTTAGCCAAGTGATATGGATTTTTAATGACATATGCTTGGCTTTGAGTTCTTAGACTAAATGGACCAAAAAGTCACAATGACTATTTCTTTGAGAGTTCTAAGCCAATATTTGCCTCTTTTCTTATGATTTACAATATGTGAGAGGCCCCAAGTTGGGATGACTTTTGATTCAAACTACATGTGCATAGGTCTACTTAAATTTTGATACATTCATTTAGATTGTGACCTAGGCAACAAATTTAGCCATTCAACTTAATTCATAAGGATGAAGCTCTAATGAATTTTATTTAATGTTTGAGAGCTTATGAAGCAAATTAAAATAAATACTCTTAAAGTTTTAATATCTATTGTGTTCAGAAGAGAATTTTGGTAGTAGCAGAATGTTGTACAAGATAAGCATACTAAAGAATATGTTCTAACTTATTTTGGCAAAGAGCATTGTGGAGGATATGAATAACTAGTAACTTACGCTCTCTGGTGGTCGGAATGTATCCTTTAGATATGATCACAAATTTGGAGCAAGGATACAAGCCAATGAGAGGATGGATCTTTACCTGATGTGATCGTGGTAAGATAAAGATTTCCTATGGAGGAGATGAACTAAAATTAGAGGATTTTTACATTTAATGTTCAAAGAAGATATCTTGATTTGTCAATAAAACTTGAATTCTTTAGTGAATGCCTCTAATTTTGATTTTAAGACGAATGTCTATTAATAAGTACCAAATAAATAAGGAGTTATGATCAAAAGTACTTAAGCCTAGAGTGATGACAAAATAAACTTATCAGGCATTTTAGGCTTTCAATATGAGTTTAGGATAAGATGTTAAACTGGAAGAATTCATTTCCTACAACTCAAAACTTGTGCAATGGACAAAGTATGCCTGACATAAGATTTGTACATACAAGCACGGATTAAGCATTAAGAATTTTATACCCAGCGAGGATTCTTTTGTCCATTTGGAAGGGGATTTTAATTAAGCTATAGCTAACAATTTCATATTTTAACCAATGAATATATGCATTAAGTTCAGATTGATTATATACTTGGAATTGCAGATTGGCTTGATTTTTCAAAATACTTAGTATGTAAAATTTTAAATAGTGGACATATACTAAGATTTAACATTTTCAGTCCGAACCACTTCCTAAGCCTTTAGTCAACACTACCCCATATGGATAATCCTAAATGCTAAGGAAGAATTATGTGATCATGTAATTCCTATTTGAGTAAATTCCTCCTTGAATTTCAAGGGGTTTGTTTTCTTAATAACCTCCATTTTTCTATCTTTCATTCTTGATGGGTTAGGAGTCGGTGATTCTTTGACTTTCCATACTTGTTTGGGTTTCACATCTTTTCTTTTAAACGAGTAATCAAATTTTACGTGCCCCTTCTTTTTTACATAAGATGCATGTGATGTGAGTGTATGGACTGGAGGAGGTACTAGCATAATGTTTAAATTCTCTAAAAAAGTACCCCATGTATAGGTTTTTCCTTTTCCTATTTTCAATTCCATTAAGACCTATACCTTCTTTATCTAAGGTCATCCTTTGTGAACCTAAGAATTTGTCAAAATTTTCTGTACCCCTAGTGAATGTATGGATGATTTTAGACTGGTCTTCTACTTTCTTTTCTAGATCTTGCATTTTTGAATCTTTCAAGTCTTTGCAAACACTTTGTAAATTAATAATCCCTTTAGTCATTTTATTTGCTTCGCATTCAAGTTCTGCAATAAGAAAATCTCTGTTATTATCATTTGAAGTTTGAGATCTTATTGCTTTCAATTCTTTTTCTAATTTTTCATTTTTGTTTACTAACTTTTTGATTTTAAAATAATCTTCCCTTTCAACAAGAACTTTTGATTCACATTCTTTCTCACATGCCTCATCCTTGTTCTTCAAAGCAATATATCTTTTGTTAGCTTTAACAAGTGACTTATGAATTCTAACATATTCAATTTGCCGTACTTCATAAGTAGGCATGCTCTCACTATCACTACTATCACATGATTCAGAATCAGATGCATTATTCAAATCATCACATAAATCACTGTCAAGATTAGCTAATAACATAGAAGGAGACGGGTTTACCTCATCATCGGTTAGAGCTATGAAGCACGATTTACCTTCTTCATGGCCTGTCACATGGTGCTATAGACTTTTCATGCTTAGATTCTCCACGTCGCTTTTCAAGTTCCTCCTATATTGCTTTAGCGTTTTGACATACCCTTACTTCATGAAAGATATTAGTATCTAAAGCATAAAATAGAATATTCATGACATCAAAATTTATTTAAATTAAACTCATATCATTATCATTCAACTTAATTTCTAATTTGGGAATTTCAACATTATTGACACTTTTCATAGTTATGATATCCCCTTGAGTAATGACCCTCCAAGTCCTCCAAATCAATGATTTTATAAAGATAGTCATTCTAAGTTCCCAATCAGAAAAATTTTCACCAGAAAACATTGGAGGGTTTGCAGAGAACCCACCCTCACATGATTGGGGTACACCAACATGAGCCATTTTGATCTTTTACAAAATAACGTTTAAGTCTAGGTAACGAGGCTCTAATACCAATTGTTAGCTTTGGTATAATCCCAAGAGGGGGCTGAATTGGTATTTAAAAGTTCCTTCCTAGGTCAATCAGTCTAGCAACAGTATTACACAACCTAGGGGCAGTCTAAGTATATATGAAATTGCAGATATGAAATATTTACAATATTTAAAGCATTCAATGCAATTTCAGTATTTCTTAACTCAATGCAATTCTACGTCTATTAGATACATAGTATATTTACCAAGGAAATTAAATCAAGCACCCAACAGAATATAATGCAGGAAATGTAAAGTGACATCGAATATGATATCGAGGTTCGGCCAATCCTGCCTACATCCCTGCCTTGGCACACCCGCACAAGGATTACACTAAAGCTCACTTAACGGGTGGAGTGACACCTAAACGACCAGGTCAATTAGCATAGGGCTGACCTCAATCTTTACAAACAATCCTTACCAGGCTGAATTACTACCCCCTTAGGCAACGCCATGAATATAACAGTACCAAAACATAGCACCAACAAATATGCACTCACAGATGATATGAATTTAATGCTCAAGTGAGATCCAATATGTAAACTCTCTAGGATGTGTGAGTGTATGTATATGTGAGAGTTCAACCTTTGATTCGAAATAAGATATTCAACACACAAAAATGATCAAAGGAAATTTAACACAATCCAAATCAAATATCTCAAGGATATTCTAAATGTAAAGAACAATAGACATTTTGGATTGAAACTGGAAAAAACAATATTAAATATAATATGCAAGCTTATGTAAAATAATATTTTTGCAAATCAAAATCCACAAGCTTGATGAGTCTTGCAATCAAGATGCAAATACTTACTAACTATAAGGGTATTCCCACTCAAGGATTTATTGTTTGAACTGGGGAAAAAACCCTAACTAAGAACTCTCAATGAAAATAATCAATCAACAAGTAAGGAGAGTTTTAGCAATGTATAACACTCTTAGGAACTTGATCTATCAAAGGAATAGCAAAATAGAGAGTGTATGGAAGTAGTATGGGCTAAATGAGAGCTGAAAATTTGAGAGAATTTTTCCTTAATGATCTTGCTAATCAATCCTTAATTTTGCAAATGAGAAGATATATATAGGCAAGGGCAAAATTATGATCATTGGGGAAATGTAGGGTATTCTTAAAATTATTTTAAAATGGTTTAGGAAAATTAACCCTATTTAATTAAATTTAACCCTTGTAAAAAATAATTTGACATGCGAGATTCGGGTGCCCGGTCTGAGGTTCGGGTGCCCAAATAGACTCAGCCAGAAATTCAATTTTTAACATTCGGGTGCTTGAAGAAACGGTCAATCGGTTGAACAAAAGTCAGTAGCATTTTTTTTGTAGGTTTGAGTGCTTAGTTCCAAGTTCGGTTAATCGAACTGACCCATTCAGTCGCCCAAGCCCAATTTGAACGTGATCGTTCGGGCGCTCGAGTAGTTGAAAAGGAACCAGACATAGGTTCGGGTGCCTGAGGGAGATACGCTCAAAAGTGGTTCGGGTGCCCGAACACAAAATCAACATGTTAACTTGTTCGTTCGCCCGAGCTGTTTTACATGGCTTGGGTTCGGTTGTCCGAACCCTCTCAAAATTTTCAATTTAAGTTCATTTTTTCCAAATTTAATTCCCCTGATATGAATATGATAATGAGGACTTATTAGTGCATATGTGTTGGGACCTCAAATCTTTTCAAGAATGCCCAAAAATCTGGTGTTGGTCGATCGAACCTTAAAGTCATTCGGTCCCTATGGTCTTGTTGAGCATTAAATCCTATCAAGCATGTAGATGCATTATTACAGGCCATATAAATTATTACAAACCAATTAATAAGGAATGCGGATACAATAGAGAATAAGTCTTCATTCTTTCGATTCTTCAGAAGCCATAAATGAAGCTTGATCTTCATAGTCCGCATGGCTTGTTTAAGTTCCTATCAACAATGCATGCTAAGGATAGACCTGTTCAAGAAGTTCAGTGCACAGGTGAGAAACATTGATTTTGTCATAATCAAAACGGGATCAGACTCATAGAGTCAACAATCATCATAACACAACTAATACACTCAGCAACTAGGACCTATAAAATAATCTTCCATAACCATTTAACATCCTCAATCACAATTTAAAATCCAGTCCTACCACTTAAAAACAAGAACCGGTGATAGTTTACTATGGTTTTCTTGAATTCGTCACCCTAGGAAAATCACATAAGCAACCACGGAACTCCTGCCTCCAGGTCGCAAGATAGAATCCTAAATTTCAATCTTATCCTTCACAATGACTTACTCATATCCCGGTCTATCCATCCTCTATTCTCATTAAAATCCATTCCTATACTCTAGTATTGTATTCTACTGTTTACTAGAGTCTGCAGAATCTAGCAACCTAGGCTTTGATACCAAACTTTGACACCCCGTTTTTCATATATATATTTTTTCATCTTCAATAAATAATAAACATTAATCAAATGTCGGCTATGTCAAAAATTCTGATACCATTTAAACATAACCCAACCTGAAGTGGGTGCTGGGTAAACAGTCATACAAACAACCCTAAAAGCGGAAGTTAATATTTATAAACTATTCAGAATGCAAATAACTAGAGTTCTAACCATCCATATATATACATATCTGACACATCCCCAAAAATCAACCAAAAACTCTAAGGGAATCATACATCCCTAGCTCAAACACTCACCTTGTCTATTAGGGTACTAGCTCCTCTCTATCTCGGAGCTCTATCTCCTAGTCTGTCATGATTCCTTGAAATATTTAGATATTTGGGTGAGACACATCTCAGTAAGACAAAACAAATTATTTATTGTGTGTGGAAGTATGAGTTACGTTATATCACAATATACTCATTTCAATAATAATACCATTTGAGAAAAATATACCAATTATACCCATAACCATATATATATAAAACATAAGCTTTTATAAGCTTTAATTCCATTTTTCAAACTCATTTACATGCAATCCATATTTATCAGCGAAAGTACCTGAGGATAGGGGAGATTACACACCCATACATATAGCTCCCCTTTGGTCTGATATCATTTGTAACCTTGTTCGAATAGTTCGGGTGAGGCTGCAGCTAATACTTATCAGGGCACTCACCTTATTTAGTAAGCCCTCAGGTAGAGAGTTTTACTTCGCCCTAATTATTTATGTTATTAAACTCACTCTCTTTGATTTCTCATTTGCATTTCACATTAGCTCATGAGTGTCCTTGGTAACCAATCTATGTACCGTCTATAACTCATGGTTGCCCTGAGGATATTCTTCATGCCATGCTTCCTCCATGATCAAGGTTGTGCAGCGCAAAGGTTGGATCTAAACCGTGGTTAGCCTAACTAGTTAGATCAAAATAAGAACTCTACCTGTCCGTTTGTAGTACGATTGGCCTGCCTATCCCTGGTCCGCACCTAGGGGGCAAAACTACCCTTCTTATTGGCTCAATAGATAGCCATGCCACACTCTCTATGAGACCGTGTGGTTGCACTAACACCTCACTAACAAAGGTACTATTCTCTTTGTCAACAACCATCCATCAGGGTTCTCATTTCCACATTTCATTCTTCACATTTCGTATTCACATTGCAGTATTCACATTGTAATATTCATATTCCAGAATTCACATTGCAATATTCACATTTCAACATTCACATTGTAGTATTCACATTCCAGTATTCACATTTTAACATTCACATTGTAATATTCACCTTTTCATATTCACATTTCAGAATTCGCCTTTCAATATTCTCATTCCAATATATATATTTTTAGTATTCATATCTCATCTCATAATAATATATATACATATATATAACATTTCAATATTCTCACCATTTCCTATTTCTTTCTCAACTTTTCAATACACATTCCATTCTCAAAACAATATATATCTCAATAAAACATACTATCATTTCATATATTTCAAATTCCAAAACATCACAATTCAATATGACTCATATGCCACACAATTTTCTCTGATATTCGTATCATAATAATTTTGAAAAAAATATCATATCCTCATTTTCACGTATTAATTCAACTAGTAGTTCTCAAAATAATAGTTATAATTTATTCCCCTTACCTGACTTACTAAGAGGCCCGTAAAAACCAAAATCCTACACCCGCGGCATTCGAAACTCAAAACCCTAAAATTCACATTTTTCCCATATCAGTCAACTCATCTCCAAGAATAATTCTCATTTAACACTTACTAAGCCCTATATACTCCAAATAAATACTAAAATCCTAAAATACCTTACTTACCCTGATTTTGGAGTGGTTCCCAAGGACTCCAAATCAACAATCTGCTCCGGCTAAGTTGTAGAGAATCTCCCCATGAACCCTGTGGTAGCTTCTGATCATCAAAACGGGCTTAGATGGATCGAAAATTGAAGAGAGAGAGAGAGAGAGAAATCAAGCTGAAAATGACGAAAGACCTATTTGTAGGCTAGGCTTCGTCGACAAGTTAAAGTGATTTGTCAATGAGCCGATGAAAACACTTCGTCAACAAGGAGGCTGATTCGTCGATGAACTTGAAATTCTCTGAAATTCCCTCACTCTTGGTATCTTCTTGTCAACGAGACACGTGTACTTCATCGACGAGATCTAGAGGGACATTCGTCAATGAAGACCATTGGTTCATCAACGAACCCCTACTGATCCCCCGTTTTCCTTTTTCCTTCTCTTTCATTTCTTTTCTTTTATTACTTTCATCAATTAATTTTTCTAGGTCTCTACAAAGTTCTAGTATTGAGCTCAGGGCATGCTCAATTCCTTAATTGTGAATGTTACATGCTAATTTTTTTTTTTCTTTTGAAGATATGGAGCATTTATAATGTAGTGCAAATCAGAGTTTAAATCAAAAGGGACATTTATCCATTTCACTTAGTTTCAACCAAGGGAAGGATGTTGAAAGTTTTGCTAAACACACACAACATAGGTTGGAATACTTAGAAAGACTACCTCAGATCATTTTTGGTTAATGTATACTTTAGTTGTTTAAAAATAATGAACCATATCCCAATGGCTTAGAAAAAGAAAGAAACAATTGTATATTGGAAAAGGTTACCTACTACTAGGGTCCTATCTAAATAACAAAGTGGGTACCTTCTAAAGTGTAATAGCGTGAAAGCCACCATTGTATATTCATGTGCTGGAAATGGCTACCTACTACTCGGGTCCTAACTAAATAAGAAAGTGGGTGCCTTTTGAAGTGTAATAGTGTGAAAACCACTACTGCAATGGTTTTGAATTAGAGTAAGTGTAAGAACCTGAACCATGATATATGACTTTAAATAACTAAGAGAAGAGCAAATTGAGAATTGAGCAGGCTTCGTCGACGAAGGCCCAATGTTTCTCGGCAATGAAATTCAGGTGCTCGTCGACGAGGATAAGCCAAGGGGATTCAAAAAACCAGGAATCTCAAGCTCGTCGACGAGGTCACCGCTTCGTCGAAAAGATGTCTATTTGGGCTCATCGATGAGGACACCACTCATTGATGAGGATGGCTGAATCAAAGGTGCTATAAATATCAGTTTCCATTACTTCTCAGCTAAGAAATCTCATTTTCTCTCTCTATCTCTCTAGAAACTCATCCTACACACACACACACACACACACTCTCTCTCTCTCTCTCTCTCTCTCTCTCTCTAAATTTCTTCGTCGTACGTAACTGAAATCATTGATCCGAAGTTACCACAAGGATCGTGGAAATATTCTCTACAAGTTCTATAGATCAGATTTTCTCTTCGGGCATTTTTGGGTTTTGGCTTAAAATCGAGATAAGGCTCGGTTTTCAATTCTGCTCCAATAGTTCTGTAAAGAACAGTGTTGTGATTATTTTCTGTACTATGACTTGCAGGTTTTGGAACTCGGTTCGCTATTTAGGAGCCTTGGAGTTTGGGATTTTTCATTTGGGGGAAAGGTAAGGGGATTTAGTTTATGTCAGTTCTTTTTGAAATTAAACTCGGTAGAACTATGGTTCACGGTCCTGTGTGCATTTTGGTTACTCATTTGGGGGGATCTGACTGGTAAAATTATGGGTTTTTCATGTTATAGTTTTGGGGAAAATGGGGTATTAGGTACATCCCTAGTTTTGTTGGAAATCATATGTATATGGTGATTTATACTGTGTAATATGGATGGTCATGCCTTGACTTTATTTAAACTGTATATGTTTGGAAAATCATGATTTTTGGATTTCCAAATGAGTGTGGTTTGTTTGGTTATATGAGCATGCATGGTTGTGTTTTATTGAAATGCAATAGGAACTGGGTTTCGAGTTGTTCCAGGTACTGAAAGAGTGTCCGACTATATATCCATGGGCGTATGAAATCACTAGGCCATGTTTGGCAAGAGTGTCTGGCTCAATATCCGAGGGCATGAGCCTTACCAACCGATCACCGAAGGGTGTGGATCCACCAGTTTGTACCAGTACGATGCGATGGGAGCCTAGGGTTCACCATGTGCTGAGGAAGTCATGTATCGCGGGCCAGCTACGGGCCAACGCCGGGTATTGCAGGCCGGCTATGGGTCGAAGGGTGTGACGACACCGGGTTGATAATGTGTGTGTGTGCGTGTATGCACACTGGAACTGTTTTGTGAAAATACTCAAATTGAATTTAACAGTGTATGTTGTGTATCATGATAACACTCGAATGCCACACACCGATATAACCTGTATCTGCCCTTACTAAGAGGTGTCTCACCCCTACTGTACATACATATTTTTCAGGTCCTTTGAGTAACCGGAACTAGCATTTTTGTGTGGGAGCTTAGTAGTCGGTCTACTGCGGACAGTACTTAGGCAAGTACTAGGACTATATCGGGTTTTATTTTGTGGTTTTGGGTTGACACCCGGGTTTTGTATTGTGTATTATGGAGCTATGACTTCTTTTGTGTAAACTCTGGTATGGTACAGCATATGTATGTAATGAGCCTTTTTCGCTGTGTACCTAGTTGTATATGGATGCGTATAGGGTGCCTGGGAACCCCATAGGGTTAAACCCTTATTCATTGTGTTGTATCATTGATATTAGTATGATAGAGGGACAGGTTAGGTTACTAAATCACCTTTGGGTCCCATTTCCGGGTTCGGGGCATGACAGCTTGGTATTAGAGCTAACCAGGTTGTTAGGTCTTGTAGACTTGGTTAGACATAGCTGTGTGTACATACCAGAGTTAGGATGTTGGAAATGGGTAGAGTGGGTTGAGGGTTGTTTTGTTACTAGACCGGGACTCGTCGGCGGTATTCCGTGTTTTTCTTAGAATAGCGATTTTAGTAAAAGTAGGATAAACCATTGATGACTTTTGGGTTGGTGTTATAGGACAGACCTATACCCATGAGGTGGTGGTTGACATGATTAGTAGTAGATAGTTGTGTTAATGGTACATATTGTAGGATACTGATAAGTTCCTATGGTGTTTTCAGAATGGAGCCCAAGGATAACAACTTGGAAAGTGGCTCCGAGGAGACTGTGAGTGATGAGTCTCCATCTATGCCTCAAGGGCTAACAAGACAGGTTCTACGGGAGAATAGGCAGAGTGTCAGGAAACACGAACGTTCTCCTACGTCTGTGGGATGCACCGTTGATAGGTTCACACACATGCATCCTTCGACATTCTCAAAGGGACATGACCCGATAATAGCAGAGGACTGGGTTGAGAAGATTGGGAGGATCTTGGAGGTCCTACACTGCACAGATAGGCAGAGATTTATGCTACCTTCCAGTTATCTAGGGAGGTAGGGTGATGGTGGACTGCCATGAGTCTGTTGGAGAAAAAGAGGGCTGGTCTTGTGGAGATGTCTTAGAGCCATTTCAAGGAAGTGTTCTTTGATAGATACTTCTTGGGTTCTATACGTGACACTAAGGCGGATGAGTTTTTTGTGCTGACTCAAAAGAGTATGATGGTGCAGGGGTATGCTGCTCGGTATATAGAATTATCTTGGTTTGAGCCATGTTTGATCTCGAATGAGTACGAGAAGACTCAGAGGTTTGAGAAGGGCCTGAGGAAGGACATCTGCAGATTAGTGGGTATGCTTCAGATCCGTGACTTCTCGATTTTGGTGGATAAGGCCACTTTGATCAAGACGAGCATCCGAGAGGATGAGGTAGATCAGGAGCCGAAGAAGAGGCCAGTACCTTCTGGTTCTCAGTCTGGATCTCGTCAGGGATCGTGGAAAAAGAGGAATAGGGGCTCGGGTTACCATCAGACTACCGAGCGCCAGAGTTTTCAGGTAAGTCAGTCAGGTGATCATTGTACCAGGTGCCACAAGTGGCACGATGGTGAATGCCAGCCATTTGGGGATAACTGCTACAACTGTGGCTAGTCAGATCACATAACTCCTGATTGTCACATGCCAAAGAGGGGTATGCCTTCTTCAAGTCAGAATCGGGGAAGTAATTAGGTATCCCAGAGGACGTATCAGACGAACACAGCTCCGGCATGAGTGTACTCGCTTACTCCAGCGGATACTGAGGATGCGGGGAATGTGGTGACAGGTACTATGATGTTGCTTTTAAATAGAGCTGTAGTTTTATTTGATTCAGGTTCGTCCCACTCCTTTATATTTGTTAATTTTTTGAAACTATATGGGGTGGATACCTAAGTCATGAATAAAAAGTTGTCTGTAGTTACACCATCTGGGAGTGTATCATTCTATAGGAGAATATTAGAAGACTACCTAGTGGTAATTCAAGGAAGATTGCTACCGGCGAATCTTATGGTATACGATATATTAGGGTTCGACGTCATAATGAGGATGGACTAGTTGTTCTCCAGTTATGCTGTGATCGACTGTCGTAGAAAGGTGGTGGAGTTCAAACCTCCTGGGGAGCAGGAGTACGAGTTTATAGGATTGTGTGTGCGTTTGACGCCACTGATTCTATTGGCACTACATGGAAGAAGGTTACTTTTAGACGGATGTTAGGGGTACCTAGCTTGTGTGAGGGAACCACTGCGGGATGAGTTGAGGCTCAAGGATACTCGGGTAGTCAGCGAATTCCCAGATGTGTTTCCAAATGATTTACTCGGTTTACCTTCGGATCGTGAGATGAAGTTTGTGATAAAGTTGCTTCCTGGCAAGGCACTGATCTCTAAGGCTCCGTACAGGATGGCTCCAGAAGAACTTCAAGAATTGAAGGTGTAGTTGCAGGAATTACTGGACAGGGTTTCATTCGACCTAGTGTTTCGTCATGGGGAGCTCCAGTTCTTTTTGTGAAGAAGAAAGACATGTCGATGCGCATGTGCATTGATTACTGTGAGATTAATAAGGTGACTGTTAAGAACCATTACCCTTTTCCTCATATTGATGATCTCTTTGACCAGTTACAGGGGGCGCAGGTCTTTTCAAAGATCGACCTACAGTCAGGGTATCATCAGGTGAGGGTCAGATCTGAGGATGTAGCGAAGACTGCTTTTCGTACCCAATTTGGCCACTACAAGTATCTAGTTATGCCGTTTGGGTTGACGAATGCTCCAACAGTGTTCATGGATCTTATGAATAGGGTTTTCCATGAGTACCTAGACCGATTTTTGGTGGTGTTTATTAATGATATTCTGGTATACTCAAGGAGTACGGAAGAGCATAAGAACCATCTGAGGTTAGTATTACAGATTCTGTGAGAGAAGAAGTTGTATGCTAAATTGAAGAAGTGTGAATTTTGGTTGAATCAGGTGGCATTCTTAGGCCATGTAGTGTCTGGTGATGGTATATCAGTTGATCCTAACAAGATCGAAGCCGTGGTCGACTGGGTGATTACGCGTCAAAACTGCGTAATTGGGCAACTTAACCCGAACTTTACGGTTTATATTTTTAATTAAATATATAAAATTGTCCAATATTTTAATAAAGTGCCAAAATTATCATTCTTGAATTTTATTGCATTATTTATTAAGTTTTGGTAATTTTTGTCGTAGGAAAATTCTCGGGAACCAAACCGACACCTGTTCGTATTTCATACATAACTTTTCCTTTCGAGCTCCGATTGAGATGATTCAAATTTTTGGAAAAAGAGGAAAGGATTATCTACAACTTTTTTGTTTTGAGTTTTGTGAGAAACGAGCTCCAGAAGAGTCAGATTTGTGATGAACAGAGAATGAAAAAAATGAAAAAATATAGCAATTCGGGTCAACTCCAATTGGGTCAAGTTGCCGGGTCGGGTCTCCTATCCGGGTCTAGGGCTTTCCCCACTATCCTATTTAACCCTTCTCTTCCTCTTCCTGCGTAGGCAACCCCCGTGGCTCCCCATTCTCCTCTCTTCCCTCTTCTTCTTCTTCTTCTTCTTCTTTAGTTTTTTTTTTTTTTTTTTTTTTTTTTTTTTTTTCTGCTTTGTTCCTTCTCTATTTCGCTTTCCTTCTTCCCCTGTTCTTCCTTAGCTCTGCCTTTCCCTATTCTATTCCTTGCCCTTTGTTCCAGTCCTCCTTCAGCACAGCACCGACGCACAGCATAACTGCAACACCAGCAACACAGCAGACCCTCACGGCACAGCAGCAATACCCATAGCTTGCAACAACTTCTCCAGCACAGTAGCAACTTCTTCACGGCACAGCAGCCCCTGCACAAATCTTCTCTCTCTCTCTCTCTCTCTCTCTCTCTCTCTCTCTCTCTCTCTCTCACAACTTTTCTTTATGATTATTTTATTAGTATTAATTGTTTGAGCATTGAATTAAATTGTTTTGAATTTTATTTTAGACTTTGATTGTTGTTTAGACTTTTTATTAAAGTACGAATTTTCATTGGGATATTGTTTAGGCTTTTTATACTTCTTACAGTATTTATTTATCTATTTACTTATTTTCTTTTTCTTTTAATTGAGTATGTGTTAGGATCGGTAGTGCTCGATTTAGTACCTTAATTTGGTGATGTCCATTCTAGTTCTTAAATAATAAAAAAAAAACAAAAAGGAGAAAGGTGTTATTGTGATTCGTTAAATTTAGATCTTTGTTCGTGTTTTGTTCCTTCAGTTCGAGTTCTTGACTCGTATTAAAAGTTCAGTATTTAGTCAGTGTTTAAATTGTGATTTTGGTTCGTAATTTTTGGTTCATGTTGCAGATTTGATTTTTATTGCGCGTGTGTGTGTTTGATTGAGTTTCCTTTGCATGTTTTAATTCCTTATTTGTAGTTGCCATCTTTAATAATACGCGTTTAGGTATTTTCTTAAGTAGACGTAGGGTTTCTATTCTTGTTTTCTTTTATTTAGTGCATGTTAGTTTAGGATTTTAAATTATGTGTCATTTAATTCATCAAAAGTGAAATTGAACCATCTTGAAAACCTGAATCTGAACTAAGTTCAGTGCAATTTAATTTTGATTGGGAGAACGTTAAATCGGAGATTAAACGCATTCCCTGAGGAGACGATCTAGCCCTTGGGCTAAATATTACACGACAGAACTCCTATACTTGGGATAGCTTCCGAGCTGCTCATTTTTTGAGTGAGTCACTGGGTGAGGCCGAAGAGTGTGCAGGAGGTTCGGAGTTTTTTAGGACTGACGGGTTATTATCGTCGGTTTGTGGAAAGGTTTTCTAAGTTGTCTAGGCCTCTGACTTGATTGACTAGGAAGGGGGTAAAGTTTGAATGGACTAGTGATTGCGAGTAGTATTTCCAGGAGTTGAAGCATTGGCTGGTTACTGCTCCAGTTTTAACCATTCCTTCTGGGGATGGCGATTTTGCGATTTATAACGACTCATCTATGAAAGGTTTGGGTTGCGTGCTTATGCAGGAGGGTAAGGTAAAAACTTATGCTTCTCGGAAACTGAAGAAATGTAAGAAGAATTACCCTACATATGATCTAGAATTAGCCGCTATTGTCTATGCATTGAAGATTTGGCAACACTATTTATATGGTGTTCAATGCGAGATTTTCACTAATCACAAAAGTCTTTGGTACTTTTTCATGCAAAAAAGAGTTGAATATGAGATAGAGACGGTGGCTTGAATTGATTAAAGACTACGATTGCACCATCAGTTATCACCCGGGGAAAGCTAATGTGGTAGCCGATGCATTGAGTCAGAAGTTGGAACATGCTGCAGTATCTGTAGTCGTAGCTCAGCATCACATCAGACAGGATCTAGAAAGCTTGGGTATAGAGTTGGTGTTTGGTGATTATCGGGCTTTCATTACTAGTTTGGTGGTCCAATCGACTTTGTTCGAGCGTATTAAAGTTGCACAGGCTGTTGATATGGAGTTAGCTAAGATTGTTGAGAAAGTGTAGCAGGGGTTGGCTGCGGATTTTAATATCTCTGAGGGAGGTCTGTTGAGGTTTGGGACAAGGCTATGTGTTACGAATTATAATGAGATCAGAACAACGATTCTAGAGGAAGTGCATCGCTTTTTGTATAAGGTACATCCAAGTAATACAAAGATGTATCGAGACTTGTACGAAACCTTCTGGTGGAGTGGTATGAAGAGGCAGATTGCTCGGTTCATGGAGCAGTGTCTGACGTGTCAGCAAGTGAAAGCTGAACATCAGAAGCCGGTAGAGTTGTTATAGCCCTTAGCTTTCCGGTGTGGAAATGGGAGCATATTTCCATGGATTTTGTAACCAGATTTCTGCCAGCACTTCACGGGCAGAATGCTATTTGGGTGATCATGGATAGGTTGACGAAATCTGCTCACTTTTTACCGATGAAGGTTAGCTATCCTTTAAGTAGGATAGCAGATATATACGTGCATAAGATAGTTAGGATGCACGGGGTACCAGTGTCTATCGTGTCAGATCAAGACCCGAGGTTTACTTTTCGATTCTAGACGAGCTTGCAGGAAGCACTAGGGACGAAGCTTACATTTAGTATAGCATTCCACCCCTAGACTGATGGACAGTCGAAGAGGACAATATAGATCTTGGAAGATATGTTGTGGGCTTGTGTGTTAGATTTCGGTGGTAGTTGGTTATAGTTTATGCCACTAGTAGAGTTTACCTATAACAATAGCTTCCAGGCTAGTATCGAGATGGCACCATTTGAGGCTCTGTATGGTCGGAGGTGTCGATCTCCTCTATATTAGGATGAGGTTGGTGAACGTCAAGCGTTAGTACCTGAACTTGTACAGCAGGCGCCTGAGAAGGTGGGTTTGATCCGGGATAGGATTAGATTAGCTCAGAGTTGGCAGAAGAGTTACGCAGATGTTCGCTTCCGTGAGTTAGAGTTTGAAGTGGGAGGTAAAGTATTTTTGAAGATCGCTCCAATGAAAGGGGTGATGAGATTCAAGAAGAAAGGCAAGCTGAGCTCGAGGTACATCAGACCATTCGAGGTTCTTAAGTGAGTGAGTCTGGTGGCCTATAGGATTGCACTACCCCCAGCACGTTTGAGAATCCATGATGTGTTTCACGTATCCATGTTGAGAAGGTACATGCTGGATCCGTCGCATGTTATCAGTTATGATAACTTGGAGATTGGGGATACTTTAGCATACGAGGAAGCACCTATTCAAATTCTGGACCGTAAAGCTCAGAAGCTTCATACCAAGGAAATACCGTTAGTGAAGGTATTATGGTGGAATCACGAGGTTGAAGAAGCTTCTTGGGAACTGGAAGCAGAAATATGCTGGAAGTATCCTTAGTTGTTCTGAGTATGTGCGCATTTCCTTACTTTGGGTTGGGATAGGTGGTTAGTCATTGGGACCGTGTATTTTGTGAACTCCTGAGATGGTTTATATATGTAATCATGGTATTCTTCCGCTATAAGTGAGGGTATGTATATATTGTGATGGGGCTGCGATTTAGTAGTTGCCGGTTCTCTTTAGGGTTAAGTGTATATCTAATTTGTTGTATGTTTGAGTTTGTGAATGAAAGATTTTAAATTTCGAGGACAAAAATTTTTTTAAGGAGGGGAGGTTGTAAAAACCCAAACCATGATATATGAATTTAACTAACTAAGAGAAGGGAAAATTTGGAATTGAGCAGGCTTCGTCGACGAAGTCAGAGTTTGTCGACGAAGGCCCTATGTTTCTCGGTGATGAAATTCAGGTGCTTGTCGATGAGGAGAAGCTGAGGGGTTTTGGAAAATCGGGAATCTCAGGCTCATCGATGAGGTCACTGCTTCGTCGACGAGATGTCCATATGGGCTCGTCAACGAGGACGCCATTTGTTGACGAGGATGGACGAGTCAAAGGTGCTATAAATATCAGTTTCCATTACTTCTCAGCTAAGAAATCTCATTTTCTCTTTCTATCTCTCTAAAAACTTATCTTACACTCTCTTTCTTCATCATACGTCACTAGAATTGTTGATCCGAAGTTATCACAAGGATCGTGGAAGGATTCTCTACAAGTTCTACGGATCGGATTTTCGTTTCGGGCATTTTTGGGTTTTGGATCAAAATCGAGGTAAGGCTCAGTTTTCAATTATGCTAAAGTAGTTTTGTAGAGAACTGTGTTATAAGTATTTTCTGTGCTGTGATTTGTAGGTTTTGGAACTCTGTTCTCTGTTTAGGAGCCTTGGAGTTTGAGATTTGTCATTTTGGGGAAAGATAAGGGGATTCGGTTTATATCGGTTATTTTTGAAATCGGACTCGGTAGAATTGTGGTTCACAATCCTGTGTATGTTTTGGTTACTCATTTAGGGGGATCTAACGAGTAAAATTATGGGTTTTGCATGTTACAGTTTTGGGAAAAGGGGGTATTGGGTACATCCCTGGTTTTGTTGGAAACCGTATGTATATGGTGATTTATACTGTGTAATAGGGATGGTCGTGCCTTGACTTTTTTTAAACTGTATATGTTTGGAAAATCATTATTTTTGGATTACCAAATGAGTGTGGTTTGTTTGGTTATATGAGCATGTATGGTTGTATTTTATTAAAATGCAATAGGAACTGGCTTCCGAGTTGTTACAAGTACTGAAAGAGTATCTGACTCTATATCCATGGGCATATAAAATAGGTAGGCCTTGTTTGGCAAGAGTGTCCAGCTCTATATCTGAGGGCATGAGCATTACCAGCTGATCACCAAAGGGTGTGGATCCACTAGTTTGTACCGGTACGATGCCATGGGAGCCTGGGGTGTGCCATGTGCCAGGGACACCGTGTATCACAGGCCGGCTATGGGCCAAAAGGTGTGACGACACCACGTTGATCATGTGTGTGTGTGTGTGTGTAGGCACTGTACTGGAACTGTTTTGTGAAAATACTGAAATTGCATTTAACTGTGTATGTTGTGTATCATGATAACACTCGAATGCCACACACCGATATAACCTATATCTGCCCTTACTGAGAGGTGTCTCACCCCTACTGTATATACATATTTTTCAGGTCCTTCGAGTAACTGGAACTAGTGTCCTTGTATGGGAGTGTAGTAGTCGGTGTACTGCGGACAATACTTGGGTAAGTACTAGGACTATATCGGGTTGTCTTTTGTGGTTTTGGGTTGACAACCGGGTTTTGTATTGTGTATTATGGAGCTCTGACTTCTTTTGGGTAGACTCTGGTATTGAACAGTATATGTATGTGAAGACCTTTTCCTGCTGTATACCTGGTTATATGTGGATGCGTATAGGGTGCCTATGAACCCCACGGGGTCGGACCCTCATTCATTTGATGTATCATTGATATTTGTATGATATAGGGACATGTTAGGTTACTAAATCACCCCTGGGTCCTATTTCCGGGTTTGGGGCGTGACAATAAGACTATGTGGTTGTTTCAGAGGTGAACGTCTACAGAAGGTTCAATTGTAATGTCAGTAGTCCCTACGTGTTCTGCTATGACATCAACCCTCTACAATGGTATAAGATCAGCTCCATCTTCGACAACATTGAAGGCAAATTGCATTACTGCACTGATAGATGACTCATCTTCTTGGAATGCAACCTTTTTGGCACTTATCTCCTCATCTGCAACTTCTGTAATAGCATACAAACTTCAAAGAGGAATCTTTTGGGCCACATGCCATTCACCCTTCAATTTTGTGTCTTTAAGATAAAACACTTGTTCTGCTTGCATCGCTAGCACAAAAGGGTCATTTTGATACCATGTCTTACTAAAATTGACACTAGTAAAGTAGGCAACCGCGTTTATCCCAGTCTTCTTATTGCTAATGTCCCACCAGGTACACTTGAATAGGTGGACGAGTCTGCTGGCTCTATAGCTAAGCTCCATAATGTCATCCAAGACACCAAAGTAGTCAATTTCTTTATCTCCTTCTATGCTAAGCATTGCAACCCTACAATTTTGGGTTCTTCTATTCATTTCGAGGGACTTTGTATGAAATTGTAATCCGTTGACAATACAACCACTGTAGCGGTTAACTCGTTGATCGGGGCCACATGCCAACACGCACAAATCTTTACTTGTCATTGGTTCCTTATTGTAATACATGACTTTCATCTATTAAATAAACACGAGTTTAGAAGAGTAAACCGTCCATAGTGAAAACATACATTGTTTCATACTCAGGCAGTATTTGTTACTTACACGACTCCCAAACCCATTGAAAAATTCTTTCTTATGTCTTTCGTCAACATTCATTTCATTTTGGGCTAGAAGTTCAGCTTTTTGTTTGCTATATGCAATAGTAGTACATGCTAATGTCAACTAAGTATATAAATATGCATATGTAAATACAATGCAAAGTAAGAAGTTTGGAACCACATACTTGATATATGGAACAGTTTCATCACAATTATTGAGAACGTAAAAATGGACCTTTTGTAGGTCGTTCATATTAATGAAATCGTAAACCCGTGCACCAAATAGCCGAACATTTTCTCAAAATATAGAGCTCTTCAGTTCTTCATCTTCGACATTAATAACATGAACATTTGCATTTTGCTCCTCACGAGTGAACCTTTTGTCGATATCATGTAGATACATTGATCAAAATGCAAAACATTCACTGTCAATGTATGTCTCAATGATTGAACCTTACGGTCATGCCTTATTGTGCACTACCCCTTCAAAGTGGACAAGAACCTGTGCATTTTACATAGGATTATCGACTTGTAGACAAAAAAAAAAAAAAAACAAGGAAATCACGTGACCATTGTAGAAGGAAATTATAATTTACCTCTCAATAGGATACATCCAATGATATTAGACCAATCCTCCAATTATGGTCTCCCTTGGTAAATGGACGGCTAGGTGGACCATCACATCGAAGAATGCTGTCGAAAATATTTTCTCCAACTTGCATAGTATGATCACAATGTCATCGTCTAACTGTTCAAGTACGTTTATGCTCATTTTTTTTGGAGCACGACTGTCTAAAAAAGATTCCTAACTCAATCAGCATCGAGCGAACATCTTCGTTCAAATGTCCACGAAGGAAAATGGGTAGAACCCATTGTAGAAGGATGCGATAGTCATGACTTTTCATTCCTAACATCTTACCTTCCTTTGTGTTTATGGATTGAGCTATGTTCGATGTATATCCATCAGGGAACTTCACTGAATTCAACCATTCAAAGAATTTATTCTTCTCATCCTTCAAAAATGTGTAACAAGCTGATGGCATGAGAATTTTATCCCCATCATGAAACAGGTGCAACTCAGGCCGTATTCCCATATCTTCCATATCCCAGCAAGTATTTGCAGTGTCCTTTGTATTCCCATTTATATCCAGCAATGTACAAATGACATTCTCACAAATGTTCTTTTTGATGTGCATGACATCCAAGTTGTGGCGTAATGGAAGATCTTTCCAGTATGACAACTCGAAGAAGATGCTTCTCTTTGTCCAATTCAACTTCCACTCAGTGTGTTTTCTTTTTCTACTGGTCGATGGTTTCCTAAATTTCACATCTCCGATCAACCTGAGCTGGTTTAATATCTCTTCCCCACTTAGTCGCTTTGGCTGCAACCTTCTTTCAGGTTTTCTATTAAAGCTTCTGATGCCACAAGTTCTCCAAGGATTTCCAGTTCGTAGACGACGATGACACATAAAGCATAACTTGTGGCCATGCTTCAAGGATAAGGACCCAGCATCCTTATTACAGACGGGGCATGCTAAGTAACCTTTTTTGTTCCAACCTGACAAGTTGCCATAAGCAGGGAGATCATTAATTGTCCACAACACTGTAGCATGCATTCGAAATGTAGTCTCAGTTTCCACATCGAATGTCTCCATTCCTTTTTCCCATAGTTCTTTTAACTCTTCAATTAATGGACATAGGTAAATATCAATATCATTACCAAGTGCTCTCGGTCCAGGAATGAGCAAAGACATAAATGAAAGGTTCTTTTATACATCGCCATGACGGCATATTGTATGGCATCATCATAACTAGCCACATGCTATACGGGTTGTTCATGTTACCAAAAGGATTGAACCCATCTAAAGCAATGCCAAGTCTAATGTTGCAAGGATCACTAGCAAACCATGGATGCATTTTATCAAAATTGGCCCAAGCTTCGGAGTCTTCTAGATGGCTAAGGGTGTTTTCATCTTGAAGAAGTTTCTCTTGATGTCATTTCATATCTGCAACAGTCTTTTTGTACATATACAATCGTTGTAGTCACTGGATTAATGGACAATATCGCAAAACTTTTTGGGGGATCTTTTTACCCTTATTATATTTAGTTGTATACCTCAGTTCACCACATTCTGGGCACTCGTTCGCATTTTCATGTTTACCGTAAAAGAGTGCAAAATCATACCTACACGCATGTATTAGAGTGTAATTGAGACCAAATTCACACATGTATGTCTTTGCCTCATAAAAGACTTTGAAAGTGTTTCACCATCAGGACGTGTCACCTTAGTAAGGCTTAAATGCATGTTGAATGCACTCTAAGATAACCTATGCATTGTCCTTGCATGAAACAACTTTATCAGAAACTCTAATTTTGAGAACTTTTTACAGTTTGGATATTGGGGCACCCGTGCATCCCTCATGAGATTAGAAAATGGTTTACTGTGTAATGACTCGAAAATTTAAATAATTAAGAAATATGATAAATGAAATGGATTAATGGATAATGAAGGAAAAAGGAAAGAAATTAGAAGGAAAAGCAGGCCTCGTCGATGAATGTCTTGTATTCATCGACAAGTGTCCTTCTAAGCTCATCGATGAAATCTACTTCTTGTTGATGAAGAAATCCTGAGAGAGAATTTTAGAAATCCTGAACTTTGTCAACGAAGGTATCTTTTCGTCGAAGAAGACTCTACGGTGCCTCGTCAACGAACCCGCGTGTCTTTTCGACGAAGTCCTGCATATAAAAAGGGTTTTTCTTCATTTTCAATGTGAATTCTTGAACACTCTCTCCTCTCTCTCTCTCTCTCTCTCTCTCTCTAAAAATGATCCCCCAACCTTCTCTCTTTAGTTTCGGGCCAGATTTGACCCGGTTTGACGATCCGAAACCACCACAAGGTTCGTGGGATCATTCTCTTCAAGGCTGTAAGAGCTAATCGTTGGGTTGTGAGGTTTGGGAAACATCCCAAAATCATGGTAAGTTGGTTATTTTGGGATTGTCTTAAGGAGTATTGTTATTTGGAGCCTAGGAAATAGTAAATAAGTATTTTCTTTAAGATTTAAGTTAATTGGAATTTATTTTAATTAAGTTAGGATTTTTTATTAAGGGTCCAAATGAATGTTGTGGGTATCAGTTCGAGGATCCTACAGGCATAGTTTGAAAGTCAGGTAAGAGGGAAATTTATATATTAAATCAGGTTTTTCATGAATTAAAATGAATTATGTGTTATTTTTGTATATATGTTTATATGTGAGTTTAAAATGCCAGCCATAAAATTTATGTTTTCTAAGCCTAGGATTGTTTATATATTTATGTATATGTGAAAGTAAATGAATGAAAGTGAAAAGTATTTTTTGAGGAATTAAGTAAGCAATGGAACGTATTTTCAGCATATAAATATTAATTATAGGTTGACTTATTTTGTAAGGAATGTATATGAATTTTATTGCTAAAACTGTGTGGCGTGAGATTCTGTGCGAATATATGTTAAATATACGAGATGCAGGTTAAGTAAGTAAAGCTTTATGAATAATAATGATATGAACAATGTTGCTTGTGTATGTTAAAGGCAACCATGTAAATATAAGACAGCTGATAGACAGTCATGTTAGCAGATTCTAGCACATTTATATGTGGAAACTAACTGTAGCAGATTATAGCGCATTTCTATGTGGAAACTAACAAATGATGGCTAAAGACCAGCTGTAGTACGAAGTAATGATATGAAATGTTATGCAATGAAATGACAATGGAATGACAATGCAATGAAATGAAATGTGAAACGTGAATGATACAAATGGGAAAGAGTCACTTAAAGTGAAATGAAATGCAATGTTTAAGATATGAACATGAATGAATGTATATGAACGTATAATGACAGAAAGAAATGATATATTATGATATTAGAAGTATTTATGTATGTAGAACATGTTACGATTGGGCAAAGTGAACTCTTCGCCTGAGGGCTTGCTGAGAAAGGTGAGTGCACTAGTAGCTTCAAATGTGGTAGTAGCTACATAACGTACTAGGGGAGAAGGAACCTACTTGTATGGACTGGTAGAATTCCCTATCTTTAGGGCCTTTGCCGGTAAACTATTGTTGAATGCATGACTACGAGATCAAGTTAACACTTGAGGGCTTGCTGAGTAAGGTGAATGCCCTGATATGCTTTAGTTGTGACCTTAGGATTACCTAAGTATCAGAGCAGAGGGGTGCTACTTGTTTGGGTGGGTAATCACCCCTATCCTTGGGTAATCTCATGGGTTAAACCTTTGCATGTGATTGTTTAGATTCAGAAAATCATTTCAGAGTTATGTTATTGATTTGCAAATGTAATTAAAATGATGTCTATTTACCTCATGTTGGCCACACACTATTTTAATGTGTATGTTTCTTCCCTTACTGAGATGTGTCTTACCCGAATATGAATGTTTCTTTTTCAAGACATCCTCGAGGTCAGGCTTAGGTGCTCGAGGGTATTTTTAGCATTTTTGGATGACTATATAAAGAAACAGGGTATATTTTGATAATATTTTGGGGATGTATATGTTATGTTATAAGTCTTTATGTTTTAAGTCTGTGGAGAAAAGAATGTTTGTGGACATACTGGAATGTTATGGAGTTATGTATTTATGGAAATACAGGTGATGGTTGGTTTTTATGGATTTATAGGTAGAAAATAGCAAACTCTGGTATTATGGTAATATGGTATATGTTGTATGGAGAGATTATGTTAATGTTTTCCATTTTGTATGTATATTATGGATTATGGATTATCAGGTATAACGCACCGAACCTGGGTTTAAGGGTTCAGGGCATTACATACTGATTCAATTCGATGTACTTGGATCGCAAGGTATGGTACTTGCTGAAGTAGATTCATCACCAGTACGCGACACACCAACATCGCCTATATCCACTGCAATCCCCCTTTGTAAGTCACCTAACATTTCAATTAACCCTTCTGAACTTGTATCACCACCTACTATATTTTCCCCCTTATCTTCATCGTTATCATCATCGCTCTGAACTGCGTAATTTTCACAGTGAAACACCCATGTTGTGTACCTTTTCTCCATTCCAAAGTCTAATAAATGTGAATGGACCAAATCAATGTGTTTGAATGTTATGTTTTGACATTTCTTGTAAGAACACCTTATTCTACTGGCTTTGTCTGCACGTGGATGCACGAACTCTATGAAATCATGTACTCCTTTCACGTATTCTGGAAAAAACCTACCCCGAGCGTTCATCCAACTCTTATCCATGTTCATTAATTACCCTATAATATGTTCAAGTAAATGGTGTTGATTACATTCTCATAATGTTTATGACGCATGCATCATGAATCCTATAATCAACCACCTTCCTCTAAAGGGTATGGATCCTATCCCATTCCAGAATGTTGCATTTACATTATGATCAATCACTCAAATGCCTTCGTCGTAGTCATTATAAATTTCGGCAGCATCTCCCCATGGCACTCCAAGTACACGAGATGGGGGAAGTAAACATGTTGTTAGTTTTCCATCACTAACAAATTGTCACGACACCCCACTATGCACCTAGAGAACACAAAATTGACAAGGCGTGAACGATGATAAGAATGTAAATACAACTTCCTGAACTTTCCACATTGAACAATCCAATAATGGTTGAAATACAAACATTACTAATCATAAGTGAAACAAATAATTAACATGTTCAATTGATTATTAGTCAACATAGTATGAATAATAATCAATTGAATTATAACAATTGATTTGTCTCACAAGTACGATTAAGCATGAATGTATAGTAACCGTTCTTGAATGGGTCTAAGCTTCAATGAACACATGAAATGACAATAATTAAAAATAATATTTTACTTCATATGACATTTAGTTCTTGACCTTTCACTGTATTCTATACGTTGTTGTTCTTAGCCAAGTGTTTTAGATTTTCAATGATACACCTAAGATCACTTTTTTCTTATGAATTTCAACACGTGAGAGGTGCAAGATAGAATAACTTTAAGTTTTAACTGATCATACATACATTTCTTCGTACATGATTTTATTCTAGAAAAACTTTAACGAAATTTCAACAGCATGTCGTTTGTAAATTGGACATTTCCTAAAAAAATTCCTATCGTAAAACTTGATAGATTCAAGCAAACAAATAACAATAATGCGCATCATGCAGATACCAATCAGTTTGAGCATATGAGAACCTAAATCTATTACCAGCATGCAATTTACAATGTACTGCATCACCCATGCAGTTGGCGTTGAACACAAGTATGTATTTCAGTAGTTCAATTTACAATTCATATAACATAATACCATCCATCAATAAGATTTAGTCATTTGACATTTCAATTTAAATTTTCAAAATATTTCTAGTTCACACAGTTATAAATAAAACTTACCTTTTAGGGTTCTAGTCATTAAATGGATGGGTTGAAAATGTCGTAATCCAATATAATTTAACCAAAAACAACATATCCGAATTTCAAGTTCAAAATTTGAAGTTTACTACTGGTTTTATTTCTTAATTTTGTATTTTTGGGCATTTTTTATAATACAAGAACATGAGGTTCGAATCATGCCCATTTTGTAGGGTAGTCAAAATGGGCAATTTTCCAAAATTATGGGCATAGTTTCCTCTTTTGAGCTTGATTTCTAACAACTAATAGCTATTTGCAATCCAGTATTTCACAAGAGATGCAATATAATTTCAATAAGAGCAAAAAGACTTAAGTAGGATTTCCTTATATTGTAGTGGGCTCATTTTGAAAGGCTTAAACAACAATAAGATATAGAAATTAAAAGTGGGAGAGGCTAAATCACGTGGAAAAGTTGCTATCATCAAAATAATAGATGGATTATTTTTGCATCTCTCTCATGTTTGATTATTTGATTGGACATTTATTGATCGTTTTGTCTTTTTTGTTTTCTTTTCTTTTTTTGCCTCGAAAATTCTCTAACGGAGAGGAATATAAAATATTTTTTATCTACTCTTTTACCTCATGCACATGTATGTGGTAAATCTTAAAATTCAAGATTTGCCTTCCATTTATTTACAATTTTCACTGTTTACGCCTTCGATGCTTGAACCTTTGCTCGTCTATTTCTAATTCGATTGTTTGACCTAGTTGAGATGATTTTTTTGTGGTTGGATTGAAAGTTTCATTTCTACAAACCTTAAATTGCGTTAAAGTTCATAAGATTTAGACAAAATATAATTAAAAATTATATTGAGTTTTGTTCAAGTTCACTCAAATCCAAATCGCAAGACTGAAATCTTTTGCTACCAAAAATAGCTAGCATTCCATTTTTTAATCCTCTAAAATAAAATATCTTTATCTAAGTAGGAAAACTAATGACAAACAGATTATTATTAAGTATTTCATAACTAATTCATAGTTACTTGACCTTGTCGTCTAGTAAGTAGGAACCAAAAATAATTCATGATGAACTATACAGTAAACATTAAATTATTTTAATATTTATAAAAAATAAAAATAGATAAAAATAAGAAAATTAAAATAACTAAATTAATTTAAAAAATAAATGAAAGCATATTACACAATTAGAGTGTGTCTGATGGCCAGTATCATTAATAAATTAGGTTTCTCATTTAATGTTTTTTAAGTTGTTTAATAATAGAAAACTCATGTAGGGAGAAATTTGTACCAGGTTCAGTTGAGTTGAATCTTGTAATATTCTTTAGATGAATGAGAAAGAGACTAATCCTCAAAATGGAGTACATGCTGGGGGCAAGTTCATAAGCTTATCATGCAACTAACTCCTATGATAGCAAGAAATATATGTCCTTTTCTTTTTTTAGTCCAATTTCCTAACAACCAAGCAAACTATCATGCTTTGTGATGGGCAAAAAAAAAAAAAAAAAAACACCATGCAAGAAGAGAATGCAATTTGAAACTTATACATCCTATTATTTTGGTCTTTAAAAAAGCTAACACATTATTCAAATTGGTTTATTTTAACTGTTTGGCTTAGTTAACTTATTTGGAAGCTAGAAGAATAAGTAGGATTTTAGAATGATATACCAGTGTCCAGCCACGCAAATACCCAGCTGTACTAGGAAGAGAATTAAGATTTTGATTCTCTAAGTCATTTTCTCGAACGGGTGGTGGGCAGTTTAAATAATCGTACGCACACACGCATATGCTCCTTTGAAGAATAAGAAGAAGAAGAATAAGAAGAAGAAGAAGAAGAGGAAGAGGAGGAGGAGGAGGAGGAGGAGGAAGTCTTACCTAAGAGCGGTTGATGCGGCGGTTGGCGACGAGTGGCGATGGGGCGATGGGCTGGAATGGGGAGACGCTACGACAGGGGCCATGCACAATGATTGCTCGAGACTCAGTGGCGGGATTAGCTACGTGCAGGGAGGAGGAGTGAGGAGCAGGAGGGAGGAGGAGGAGGGAAGAGCAGGCTGAGAGGAGGAGGGAGGTAAGGGAGAAGCACAACGCATAGGTAAGGAAAGAGGGAAATTTGTTAAAATGTCGGAAAATATGTCTGGGTAACGGGTGGAGGGCAGATTAAATAATCGTACGCACACACGCATATGCTCCTTTGAAGAAGAAGAAGAAGAGGAGGAGGAGGAGGAGGAGGAAGTCTTACCTAAGAGCGGTTGATGCGGCGGTTGACGACGAGTGGCGATGGGGCGATGAGCTGCAATGGGGAGACGCTACGACAGGGGCCATGCACAACGATTGCTCGAGACTCAGTCGCGGGATTAGCTGCGTGCAGGGAGGAGGAGTGAGGAGCGGGAGGGAGGAGGAGGAGGGAGGAGGGAAGAGTAGGCTGAGAGGAGGAGGGAGGTAAGGGAGAAGCACAACGCACAGGTAAGGAAAGAGGGAAATTTTGGAAAATATGGGAAAATATATCTGGGAAATGGGATTTAAGTTTTTGAATATTAGTGATGGTAAAAAATAAAAAAAAAATTATTAAAGAATATTAATGACAGTTTCATTTTTAATTAAAAGAATAGTAGTGACGATCCAAAATTCATCACTAAAAACGAACTAATAGTAACGAATTTGTAGATTGTCACTAATACTCTCATTCCAATTTTTATTTTTTATTTTTTAAATAAAAGAACGGTAGTGATGGTCCAAAATTCGGCACTAAAAACGTACTAATAGTAATAACTCAAATTTCAAATTTTTAAAATTTTTTTAATTAAAAGAGTCGTAGTGACGATCCAAAATCTATCACTAAAAATGTACTAATAGTGACAAATCTCTAGATTCATCACTAATTTTCTTTTAAATAAAAGAGCAGTAGTGAAGGTCCATAATCCGTCACTAATAACTACTAATAGTGACGTATCTCCTGATTCATCACTAATATTGTAAAATTTATTTTTTTAATTTTTTAAAAAATAATAGTAGTGACAATTAAATAACCGTCACTATTAAGTGTATTTTAGTGACAGACCAAATTCATCACTAATACCACTGAAATCGTCGCTAATATTTTCTTGACATAATTTCTGCATGAAAAATGTTTTCCCACGATATTTTATTGGTTTTAGTGACAAAATTATTAGTAGCTGATTCAAATTCGTCACTACTATGACACTATTAGTGACGAATTTGAATCTGTCACTAATAGTTTCATTTCTAAAAACCAACTTTTTTGCAGTAAATGGTGCATAAATCTCTTACTTGACACTTAACTTGGATTAATCTACCACCTGTGTTTCTAAACTCAACAAGCATCTTTCATGGCATGTGATTTTCAAAAATACTGGAATTATGGTTGATACTCCCCTAGTATGAATGTATTCACGTTATTTGTTAAAGTCTAGAAAAACGTTAGTTGGGGGGGTGTTATCATACGTCAAATTTGCATAATTAAGTGTTTAAAACCACGAATTAAAGTTTGCAATTTTACTTAAATGCCTAATTATGTCCACTATTTTAATATTGAGCTCAAGTTATAATGTTTGAATTTTTCGTCCTATACTTGCCTTAAATTTATGAGTTTTTGTATTTAATTATTACAAGGTGTTTTGAAAATTAAAGAAGTGAAGTGGGCCATGCAAAATGGTGCAAATGGAGGCGATTGGGCGATTATGGACAGTTTCAATGGTTTGTAATTTGGGCATAACTCTCTCATTTCAGTTTTGATTAAGATGATTTAGGATGCTATGGAATGCCAAGAACAAACTCTACAACTTTCATGTTTTAAGTTTTAAGAGATACTAACTGCATCATGGTTGACATCGGGCTTGAAGTGGTTGCACCTTCTACAAAAGTCATGCCATAAAGCAAAAGGGGAGTCTTGGGCTACCAAAAGTTAGGCCCATGCACCTAAATCAAGCACCACATAGCTAGGGAAAAAAGTAGAGAGGAGAATAGGGTTTTTTATTGGGGGCAAGAGGGCAACTGAAAAGGGGGACCTAGGGAGGACAAAGGAGGCACTTTTGACCGTGAAAAGCAAGGAAACACTACAACTTTTGCTCCTGTGTGCGCAGCAACCAAGAGGAGAATCCGACCATTACTCTCTCTCTCTCTCTCTCTCTCTCTCGCCCTTGTTTTTATTTAATTGTCTTGTTTTACTTCAATGTCATTTTAATATCGTGTTGGAACTTTTTATTGGTTTGAGTTTAGTTATATTTTTTTTAACCTTTTGTTTGAGTTTAGTTTATTTTTATTCAAGCCATTGTTGAGTTTAGTTATTTTCGTTGAAGCTATTGTTGGGATTTATTTTTATTTAAGTTAACGATTGGATTGGAAATTTCATGGTTGAATACTTATTAAATGAATGTTTCTTCTATGCTTTACTTTAAGGATATTATTTAAGATATTGTTAGACTTATTTTTTGTTTAAGTTATTTTTATTGTGTTGGGTTTATTTAGTATTGAATGGTTTTGTTAGATTAACTAAATTCTTATTTTGGTTCATTGTTTGAATATTTAAAGCTTTTGTTGTTTTTGTAGTTTACTTGCCATCGTTTATTTATTATCATCCTTTTCTTGTCATTTACTTCATGCATGTTAGGTTCGTAGTTTATGTTTTGTGTTATTTTAATTTAATTAGTAACTCTCAGAAAACCCAGGAACATGAATCTGAACTATGTTCAATAAATTGCTTTTTTTTTTTTTCCTTTCTCCATTTTGCTTTAATGTGAGTTTGAAATTGATCAACATTCCCTGAGGAGATGAACGGGCCTTTTGGGCTAATTATTATGCGACAGAATTCCTATACTTGGGATAGCCTTTGCGCTACTCATTTTATAGTGAATCAGCCACAACATTATTTCTATCATGTTTTGCTTCCTAGATAATACCAACAACTGTTTTTATCTATCCACTGCTATGAAGATAGTCTCCTAGTAGCCCTACTGAATTGTAAGCAGCTTCATGAGCAACCCACCTATGCGTAAATTAAGAGAATCCTTTCAACTAGCATTCACTATTAATGACAACTTTACCATCTTTTTCGTCCACTATAAATGTTAAGAACAATCCCAGTCCATGGCTAGACATATATATATATATATATATATGGATCATTCTGCTTTGAATTTTGAGCTAGAGATGGGGTTCGATAAAGATAGTCTCCTATTGGCCTTATTGAATTGTAAGTAGCTTCACCAGCAATGCACTTATGCATAAATTAAAATAATCTTTTCAACTACCATTCACTATCAATGATAGCTCTACCATCGTCTTTGTCCACTATATATGTTAAGAACAATCCCAATCCATGGCCAGACATATATATGGATCATTTTGCTTTGAAGTTTGAGCTAGTGATGGGGTACTAGTTTGATAAACAAAGTTGTGTGTGGCCCGACTCATAAGCTAGGTCAGTTTCCACATACTCTGCCAAGGTAATGTCATTTTTATGTTTGTGTTCGCTCATTGCACTTCATGGCCACTTTCGTTGCTTGATCCATTAGAAGTCTTTGTCAATCAGTATTTGCAAATGGTTTTTGGCCACTGCATTTGAAGCATACTACCAAAGTCATTAGAAAAACAGCCACTAATTAGTGACGATCTTTCTCTTAAAGCATTCTACGTAAGGACATGCTCTTCTCGTTATATTTTAACTTCAAGTCGATCATATAGATTCTCATTTGTTGTGTCAGGCAGGCTAGCTAGGTTAGCCACATTATTATTTCTATCATGTCTTGCTTCTTGGACAATATCAGCTTATCTAGTCACTACAACGAAGATAGTCTCCGACTAGCTGGCCCTTCTAAAATTATAATCATCTTCACAAGCAACCCACTTATGCATAGATATTTGAACAAAACATGTTGTTTCTTTTTCATGCATCCCACTCCTTTTTACTGTGAAAAGCAGCTTCAGAAGATCTCTCAGACTCCATTGCAAAAAAAAAACCAGTCCAATCATTGCAGAACTTCACCACATGCAACTCCCCTAGTCTGTACACGGTCATTTGAAAAGAAGGTATGAACTTGAAGAGGTTTAAATTTAGAGAATTTTTTCAACCAATATTCACTAGATATCAATGACAGCTCTTCCATTTTTGTCGTCCACTATGTTAAGAACAATCACAGTTTATGGCCAGACATATAGATCATTCTGCTCTGGGGTTTGAGAGATGGGAGCTGGTTCAATAAGGCGAGGTGTTTTGCTTGACTCATCAATTAGCTAGGTCAGTTTCCAATTATTTTACCAAGACAAGGTCATTTTTATGTTCACGTTTGCTAGTTGCACTTGACGACCATTTTCCTTGCTCCACTAGCTAATATAAGACTATTAGTGATGATTTTTCTCTTCAAGCATTCTACGTGAGGACATGCTTTTGTCATTGTATTTTATCTTCAACTCATCTAGATTCTCATTTGTGGTGTCAATTAAGTTGCTTATTGGAAAATATGAGCAACTATTTTTATCTATCCACTGCTACGAAGCTAGTCTCCGACTGGTAGACCCTTCCAAATTGCAATCATCTTCTCGAGCAACCCACCCATAGATATCAATATTTAAACCAAGCGCACTATTTATTTTTCGTGCATATCCCATTCCTTTTTACTGTGATGAACATCTTTAAAAGATCTCTCAAACTCTATTGCATTTAAAAAATCCATCTAATCATTGTAGAACTTCACCACAGATACAAGACTTATGCAAGATTGTTAGTGACGGTTTAGAAAAATTGTCGCTTATAATAGACTATTAGTGAAGTTTTGAAAATTTGTTGCTAATAATAGGCTATTAGTAACGATTCTTATAAACCATCACTAATATTGTTGTCCTTTTTCCTAGTCAATGAATGCATTATTAGTGACGGTTAGTAGAACCATTACTAATACAATACCATCAGTTATGGTTTATGAGAACCGTTAATACTAATAGACTAGTAGTGACGATTTTGGAGAACCATCACTAATAGTGTTGACCCTCTTCCTAGTCAACAATGCATTATTAGTGATGGTTGTTGAAATAGTTACTAATACAAGACTATTAGTGACGGTTTTTTTTTTTTTTTTATACTATTACTAATAATGAACTATTAGTGACAGTCCATAAGCTGTCACTACTAAGAGCCTATTAGTGACGATTTAAAAACATTACTAATACCTTAAAAACACCGCTATTATTTTCATAGGATATTTTGAGTGTGAAAAGTTGTTTCCCACGTTAGTTTGAGTAGGAAAACTTGTTTTTAGTGACAAAAGTATTAGTGATGGTTTGAATTTTGTCACTAAAAGTGCAGTATTAGTGACACTTTTTGTAGTGGCAGCATCAAGGCTTTATCTTCTTCCTCGAACTTCACATCAACTAATTTCAGATCACTAATGATCCAATTGAATACGTAGATGTGTTAAGTCATATCTGAACCCTCTGCTATCTTAAGCCAATATAGTTTTTACTTAAAATACAACTTGTTTGTCAATGACTTAGACATGTACCAACTCTTCAATTTCAACCAAACTGTTGCCAGCGATTCCTCATCCATGACATGATACAACACATCATCGGTCAGACAAAACCTAATAGTAGACACATCTTTCGCTTCCAACTCCTTCCAACTTGTGTCGTCTATGCCCTCTAGCTTCTTTCCGTATATACAGTGCCTTCACCATACCTTACTGCACTAAGAAGTCCTTAGCCTTCCACTGCCAAAGTACGAAATTTCTCGTTCCATCAAACTTACTAACTTCAAACTTTACCAAAGAGATCCCAGCCATTAGAAACAATAGCTCTAATACCAATTGTTGTGGAAAAATTGGTGCTCTGATACTAATTGTTGATGTGAATGTGCAGCAGATGACCTCGCAAACTCAAATTTAATCAGAACTTGTAGTGCAAGCACTCATAATACGGAAATTAACAATCAACCACAATGAATAAAGGAAAGCAAGCAAAATCAAAGACACAAGAATTTACGTGGTTCGGCAATTTGCCTACGTCCACGAGAGCAAGCAGCTGTTTTTCACTATCATATGTGAAGCTTAGATCAAGCTTACCCAACAAGGGTTACAAATATTGATTAAATACTAATCCTATGCATATAGAAGACTTATAGTATAACTAAAACACTTCTGTAGCAATTTTTAGGAGGAAATCGTCCAAAATCTCCCAATCTACTGGTCACCAATTCAAATTCCATTACTTGCGCCAAATGAAACCATTGACGGTTTGATGCTGAGACTATTCCTGGTACAGATGGAAATCACCAATGGCTTGATACCAAGAGCAAACCGTCTCTCATTCCTTCAACCAATTTGTTGACGGTTTGATCCTAGAACTAGCCTCCTTATTCTTTGCATCACTATACTTTCCCTAGTGCATGCGATCTGCTCAAATATGAGTCATATCTCTAACATAATTCTAAGAAAAAGGCATCTTGAAATTTTCAAGTACATCATTCTTGATGGTAGATCCTCGAACTCTTGAACTTCATTACCTAAATATATGAATCATTTTCCTTTTCATCTTCTGTTTTCAAATATTTGAATAGAAATGAAAATGGTTTGCACCACTGAACTATAGAAAATCCTTGAAACTCCAATGTTTTTTCCATATCAACCATCGTTTTTGTCGAGGCATTGTAAGAACAATTTAAAGTTAGCTAACGTGCTTGCTTGTTAAACTTAATTTTAATCACATTCTCATATATATATATATATATATATATATAATTTTAAAATTATTTTATACTAATTTTATACTTGAAGTCATGATTACTTCATATATTGCGAATAAAAATTCTTGTGATTTTTTTTTTGTGGTAGGTTTATTACAAATAATAGTGATGCAATATCTAATATCACATCAACATTTTATATATGTAAGGAAATATTATTTGGATTTACTTATATTTTTAGATTTCATCTCCATGATAAAAATAATTATATTAAATCAGTAAGTGCAAGTTCTTAATTGTACTAATTAAAAGTATCGGGATTAAAATAGATTTTGATTAGTAATATAATTAATGACCAACTTATAATTTCATTCTTCATTATTATAATTTAGTACAATGCAAACTAATAATATTTAATTTAGATAGACCTACATAGGAATTTATGGGTTCCATCAAAATAATCGAACATGAGTTAATTGGTTAACTCGTGTGTATATGTGTGCGCGCGCGCTATGGTGTGTGTTTGTATTAATATGTTATGGTAATTGCACTAACGTGTGGTCAATGTGAATTAATGAAATATAAATATTATATATGTAAAAAATTCTATTAAATAGTAATTATTTTTATTTTTAGATTTGTAAAGAAATACAAAAATGCTATTTTATTTTTTTAATATTTTTTTAACTTTTAAATAAAAAAACAAAAAATAAAATTTTTATTTTTAAAATTTTAATATAAATTTTGAACAGATAATAATAATATAATATTTCAAAAAAATAAAAATAAAAAATTGAAATAAAAAATAACATAACTTTTTAGAATTGACAGATCCTAAAATATTCCTAAATTAGTCCGTCAATAATATAAATAATTGTCTCAATCTTACACAATCCCTTTCTTACATTTTGATTTTTTTCAGCCAACATATCTACCTATTGGAATAAAAATAATCCACCGATATCAAGTTAGAACATTTGGCAACTATGATTCAATGAGTCAACACGCATTAAAATATAAAAGGTGATTCAATGCCAATTGAGGTTCTCAATTGCCCATAGATATTTTGTCGAATAAAAAGGGAAAAAATACCTAATTGCTAGTTAAATTTAATTTGAATGATTTAGTGTGTATTCAAATAAAGGCTATAATCGGCCTACCAATTAAATAAATGGACAATAAATGGAAGGTATAGTTGGTCGGACGGACAGTTATTTTCTTGAAATATACAAAAAATAGTTACATTTATAACTGTTTATTACTAACATGTGCCTTTGGGCAATTAATAGCTGTGGCCCTTTGGGCATGTGAAGGTGATTATTGAAGTAGGTTGACAAAATAAACATGTGCGGGTTTAGTAGGAGAAGAAAAAATAGGAAAGACTCGTTTAGCTTACCAAATTATATATATAAACTTGGAGTGTTTTTTTCGTTTTATTATTAAATTAAAATAAAATATTACATAATACTCTATTAGGGAAAAAAATTCTCAAACTAATGCTCACGTAATCTTACAGCACCAAATTACGAGATTTAAAGGTCAAGCGCTTCTGGTGGTGACGCGTGGCATGGTGGCTAACCAAATCTCGTAGGACTAAACTGTGAGATTTGTTTCTTATCCAATTAAATCTCGCAGGTTCTTCTTGCAAGATTTGCCAGGCATATATATCCCGTATCCCTTCCTGCTTCTCTCGGAATTCAAATACGAAACCTCAAGTATATTTTAAGTTTTGATTGTTGGGATGTGTCCTAAGGGCTAAGAGACACATCCCCACCTACACTGGTTATATATTACACAAGCTTTGAGGACATGCCCAAATTTCCCATTTCTTTTTTTTTTTTTTTTTTTTTGAGAGGTGTACAATTAAGTTTACTATTATAAATTTTTTTTTGAATGCGTAATTTATAGTTTATTGAAGGATGAATTAAGTATTGTAAAATGAAGATAGGAAAGCAGGTAAAATCAAGTTGCCAAAAAAGAAGTACGTACTACTATGAATTAGTTAACGATAGTCTGTCAGCATTGATTAAATGGTTATTTGTAAATTTGGAGAGATTTTTTTTTTGTTTTGAAATATGTTGAAAGAAGAATGACGGTGAAAATCATCTTCTTTTCCCTTAATTAATTATATGAATGAGAAATTCATATGTGAAAAATATAAAATATAAAAGCATTGTCTTATAGATTGAGAATAGATTTATCATTTTGATATTTTATTAATGAAAAAAAAAAATATGGAATGTAGGATTATTAAGGTTACGTTTTGATTTTCAATATAGTTATTCATAGGAATAAAATAGTTATAATAGAAAAATTTAGGAGTTTGTATTAAAAAAAAATGTTATTATCATACATCAAATAAAAATCTTAAAATTTTTTATAATTCTTAATAAGGAATAGATATGAAATAGTTATTTTCAACTTTATCATGGGCAAGAGAATATCTACTTCTTTCTTACTTTACGTTAGATGGAATGATAAATAATATATAATACTATTAGAGACTCGAGGTATGATTTAAAAAAAAAAAAGAAAAAAAAGAAAAAAAGAGCAGCTCGGTGCAAAAAGCTTTCGCGTATGTGGGGTCTAAGGAAGGAGTGGATCACAATCGGCCTATAGTACTTAGTCTTACCTTACATTTTTGCAAGAGATTGTTTCCATGCCTCAAACCCGTGACCTCCATGAGTATAGTTTCAAAATATAGATCTTAAATTCAAATTATTATTAATTAAATTATAACAAATTAGACACTTCTAGATGTTATGATATCATTCAAACTTAAAAAAACAAAAATTTTCTATTTTATTGTCATTTTGGGTTAAGGCTTCCGCATTTTGCATGTTGCAACATATATATAACTGTTATGTGTCATTTTTTACATTTGACAGTATTTAATTCTTTGGAACAAAGGTCTAATCTTTCACTATTTAGTTAAATAAAAGTTATTTTATTCATCTCAATTTAATTTGATTTTTATATTCACTTGAGTTAATTTTGAAATCCATTAATTTGTACGGTAGTTGGTAAGTCAAATATCCTGCGAAACAAATTTTTTTATTGGACCAAAATAAAAACTAGTCACACAAAAACAAACAAACAACTAAGCAAGCATATAAAATAAATAAATAAATAAACTCAAAGACCAAGTTCAAGAGTATGAAGTGTGCACATGACACATGACTATACAAATGAAATGAAAATAATCAAATGTTATACAAGTGAAATGAAAATAATCAATGATATACAAATGAAAAAAAACAATCAATACTATACGAATGAAATAAAAATAATCAATGATATACATACAAATGAAATGAAATGAAAATAATGCTAAACTACCCGGTGCTGCAGCGAGGTCATCTCTGGGATCGTGGTGGCTGTCGTCTGCGTCTGCCCTCTCCCTGCTGGTCATCTACATCAGGTGTCCTGTCCCGTCGTCATGGATGTGGATCATCTTCGCCAAGAGGTATTGCGTAATCATCATCCATGCGAAGCGCACGTGGTGAGAACTGATATGATGTCTCTGGACGAGAACGAGGTGGCATAGCGAGTGCATCGACCTCCTCCCCATTGAAAATGTGTCCAATAAAAATGACATCAATGGGGTGGCAGCAGAGTCAGATGGGGCGTCAACTGCTCTACTGGATAGTCCCGTAATATCAGCTGCAGTGGAAGGTGCATACGGTGCTGACGGACCAAACATGTACTCCGCTTGTACAACCGGTGGTAAGGAGATGGGACTCACTAGACGACTAGAAGAGGCATGTCATCCTCCTCGTACTAGAGCTGGTCGACCTCCTCGTACTGGTACATTAGGTCAAGCAGTTGGGATCCGTCGACCGTCCTCATGGATAAGGTCTAATGCAGCACTCATTAATCAATGGATAGCAAGATCTCACGAGATCTGATTTTCCTCACATACTATATTAGCCTGCATGATATGAAAATATTTGGTTAACCCATGCAAATCGTGACATATACATTACAAAAGAAATTGTGGGTTAAAGTCTTCTTACGAGGCTCAAATATATAGCAGCGGTCATGTTGACGAAGCAGCGTGTGATGGACCTATACCAAGTAAAGTATGGGTCATCCGGACGCATCAGACCGTCCTCTGCCACTCCTGGCCCAGCAGTACAACCAGTGATGGGTCGCCCATCAATCAACAGCCCAAAAAAGACAACGACATTGTGGAGTGTGACAGTTGCCTCCCCATGATGTAGGTGGAACGTGTGCGTCTCGGGTCCCCATCGCTCCACCAAAGTGTGATGAGATGTCAATCCAACTAGATACCATAAAACCCTTCATCGCATATCAAGCGGACGATGTGGTCATCTGCCTCCAACCAGCACTCCGCAAACTACGTGCCCCCTCGGTAGAACAAGGGGTTAGCGCGCCCATCCGCCCACACTCAGCTGGCTCGGTGATTATCGCCCATCGTCAAGAAGCTCGGGACAGACGGCTCTAGATCAATCCTGCAAAATGCACCACCGCATTACAATAAATATATACAAAAGAAGAAGTGTCTGAATGAGTCCCAAACTGTCTATGAAGTCAATGCGACGGTCGAATTGTATCCCCGGGTTGGGTCCTTCTTAGACACCTTGTGCGGTTATGTCCTTCTTGATAACATATACTGCACGTGCTCCTCTTCCTACCTTTCCTTGCATCCATCTCATTGTGTATAAGAGAGCTCCTAGGATGATCTTTATGCTGAGCATATTTAGGATTTGCCTGTATAGTCGGTAACAAGGATGCTGGCCAGTATGCTTCGTGCATAATCGGATGAAAATCTGCAGCATATGTCACATAGTGTTCGGCAGTGCTCCAACATGACTTAGCGTATTGCATAGCATTCAATCATGTCTCTGCACATGCAGCGAGAAGGTGGGAGCATAGAAAGTGTAACGCTTGCCACTTCCCACATGAGCATTCGCGCTTATCCTGAATGCTCAAAGTTTGAACGTTGTTTCTTTTATAGGGTCCCAATTGCGCAGTAGTGATGCTAAAAGTATCCCTAGACCAGTTAAACGTCGTGACTCGATGTCCGGTCGCCTTCAACTTCCTTCTTTCCATCGCTAGCAATATATGAGGAGTGAATGCATTTCCTCCCAATATTGCGTTATGAGCAGCCTCCCGTCGGCTGTTGAAATAATGTGCAACGTGATAAAATGTCAGTTGCACAAGGGCCATGATTGGGAGGCTATGAACGCCCTTTAGGACGACATTGAAACATTCAACGAGCTTAGTTGTCTTGTTCCTATACCTTTTGCCACCGTCGTGGCACTGAGTCCACATATGAGGAGGGATCTGTTCAAAAAACGACTTCACAGGTTCCCCGCCCTCATCAAATATCCTCTCCATCCACATGTTAAATTTTCTTACCTGATGCTCCCTTCCTTCTTGCTTAGCCATACGCTTAAGATTGACACTGTGCACTTTCATGTTAAAGTTGTTGACCATGTTTCGAAGATAGAATCGGTGGTGGGCACGTGGTGGTTGCCAATCAGGATTGCGCTACACTGCAGGAAGAATTCCTGTATGCCGATCTGATATGAGGCAAATGTCGTCCCTATCAATAATAGTACGAAGACAACACAGAAACCAATTCCATGTGTCCAGACTTTCCTCTTGAACAATAGCAAATGCAAGGGAAAATATTTTCCTATTTGCATCCTGGAACGTGGCAATTAGGAGTTTACCCTTGTACTTACCATACAAGTGTGTCCCATCCACATATATAATAGGAGGATAATGAGGAAAACCTTGAATAGATGCTACAAACGCCCAAAATATAGATACAAATGTTGCGGTGTGCTCGCTAACTGGAATAGGAGTCCACCTCCATTTGACAACAGTACCAAGATTGTACGTGCACATCGCTTCCATCCACTTAGGCAAAGTTTGATAAGAAATCTCCCAATTGCTGAAAACTTAGGCAATTGCGTTCTATTTACCCAACCAAACCTTCTTATACGAGATTGAATAGTCGAAGCGACGATTTATGAACTCTTTCAATGTAGCGAATGATGTTGACGCATCACCCCTGATCATATTCATGATCTCCCTAGCAATGAGGGACGACATGATTTGGTTATGGTCTTGTGAGAGAAGTTCGTTCAAACATGTGTGTAGACCACCATATTGGATGATTTCGAATAATTGATGCTTCGTCTGATACATTGCACGCACTCTCCACCCGCAATCAGAGTTCTTACACCTAACAACCCATAACAGTGGGGTAGACTACATGACGTGGAAGTCATGGTGCATTTAAGCGTGGTATATTTGCACTGCCACTATCAACTGATCTTTCAACCTGAATAGCATCCCCTTACTCAGCTCAGACGATTCATCCCAACGAGTTACCCATAGAGGAAGCTCCTCATCACATGACAAATCTGCAGCATCTACGTTAATTACACCATATATAGAAGGTTCATCCATGAACTGGGCGTTGTACGTGGCATCATTTGTTTCACCAGGGGGTTGGGTCGACATCATCGGGGAACTCGTTCGTCCCTTCACCAGTTTCTTGCTCGTACGTGTCATCTTGTAAATTAACATCATTCATGATGTTAAATATGTCATGCCTACGCAGTGTGCATCCAACACAATGCGCAGATCATAATCATCAGTTACAGGAACAACCGTATGCAGGACTGTATCATTATGCCCTCGCATATGGTATCTTGCGGTCACCCACAATGCATATTGATTTGGATCAATATGCAAATACTTGTATATCTTCATATACAATTTAGTTAATTTACACCTATGACCAATTCAAATTGGTCGAACTGGCGGAATACTATAACTAACACCAGTTGGTCCGATTATAATGTCCCCTCCTATGTACAACAATACCGTCATCGGAGTACTGCTTGAACTTCTTGCCATTTAGATCGACCCTCGGAAAAGAAAAAAGACCTACACAAATTAACAATTGTATGTATAAGTGATATGCTAAGTCAATAGTAATCAAGAATTAATTTCACTACGTTCATGAGCATGCAATCTTTCCTAAATGTTTCACTCGTCACTTCAAAAATATTTTTGCATGCATTTAATATTTTTCTAGGAAAAGTCCTATCGAAATTTCGACAGCATGCTGTCTGTAATTTGAACATTTCCCCATTTTTACCATGACCCTGAAACATTTGCAAGCAATGTAATAACATAGTCTTAGCATGCTAGAACCTATAATATCTACCAGCATGCAATTCATATCACTGCGTCAACTATGCAGGAGGCATTCGGATCAAAATGTCACCCAGTTTACAATTATTTGGACACATAACATACAATTATTTTTTTTAAAAAAAAAAAAATTAAGGTTTTTCTTTCTCAAATTTATTATTAATTTTTTGTTCGATTAAGAATTAAATAAGTCCTATTAAAAATAAGTTGCTTGATTTTAAATTTTTAAATGAAAGCTCTAAACTAAATAACTAATTTTCACCCCTTCACTTTATCACCTAAGTACCAACAATCTTGATACGTAACTTAATATTGTGTCATAAGATAAAATATCCAAGCAATTTTTTTTTGGTTATTTTTAAAATTGTTTTCTCACCTTACTACTATGTTTGAATTTATTGCTAGTGACACGCTAGAATATAACATTTCATTAATTTGTAATGAAAACTATATTAATTCAACAAACTGTTAATATTAGTATTTAATACAAAATGTATTAATTTTTACCCTGAAGGTAATTTTTACTCGTACTATTTAGAAGGTTGCATCAATTAAATAGTTAATTACTCTTCTAATTATTTTTTCCTTTGGGTTATGCCGGATTTAAATTTTCAAGCAATATGCATTAAGCATTTTCAAATATATTACTTTTAATAATTAAATTTTATACATTTTTGCATAATAATGATGTTTTTCTACATCTTTTAATCTACCATAGGATTAAATAACTCAATTGAGTTTAAAAAACTATTATCTCAATGCATGCTTCTTAATGTCCTATACCCTCTCAAGTACCATAATTATATATAATTTATTACATAATTATATATAATTTATTACTACCACTATACACAATATGACCTAGAATTATGAATAAATACATTGAGAAAATAACAAACATATATTATGAAAATATCCAACACACACACACACACACACACACACACACACACACATATATATATATATATATATATATATAATAAATTTGTATTCAAATTTCACTGAATTATTTTAATTTTAAGTTCAAAATTTAACTTGATTTCAATTTATTGTATAATTATTTGATAAAATTCAATTATAAAACCTACCAATATTTTTATGGGATAGGAAGTGATTCAAATTATCTCTTTTATGTATTATAAATTTAATAATTTTTTAATTAATAAAAATAAAAACTCAAACTGAATTTAATCTACCATAGGATTAAATAACTAAATTGCGTATAAAAAATTAAATATATATATTTTAATTTCCAATACACTTATAATAAATATTGCAATAGAAAAATTAAATAGAAAACTGAATGAAATTAAAATACATACCTCCACAAATTTGGGTGTTTTCCAAAATAAAACCTTCAATCAGTAAATTGAAGGTAATACGAACAATTTTATGCACATACCCATGATCTTATGAGTCGCACTAACAAATCTACCAATCAATCGATAGTATTTTCAATTCAAAAAATAATAAGCTTAGGGTTTTCAAAGAACTTACCCCATCTCCCCTTTTATAAGCTTCCTCCTCAAGCAACTCGCTGCCACCAACGTTCACGAGCAGCAACGTTTGCCACCAACGGTAACCTGCAAAGCGTCCGGACCCTTCTGCTTGCTGCACTGGTCTGCAGCCTTCTCTGCAGCATGAAGAAAATTGAAAGAGAAAGGGCAGAAGAATGGGTGAAGCAAATTTCGTAGGATCAACTTGCAAGATTTGCCACGCGTCAACTCACGTATCTTTTGCGCAGCAAATCTCGCAGCTTGGTCCTGTGAGATTTGCTCAGTCACCGTATAAATATTTTTTTCCCTAAATAAATTTTTTTTTTTCAGAATCTAAAAAGGAAAAAAAAAATGTATGAATTAGCATATTTTCTTACTAAAAAAGTGAAAGAGAAAATAAATTTACTTGGCAACAATTTGATTATACATGGCACTACTTTAATTTTTCTTTTTCTTTTTTTCAGTCACAGCGGAACAAATTTTCATTCTTCGTATCTGTTGTAGGGAAAAATCGGTGACGACCAATAGGGATGCTCCTAGATCTCCGATGACCTGAAAAGGATAGAAAATAGAAAGCAGCTTTTCTAACTATATCTTGTGGAGCTACTGCATGAAGAACATTTTTCCGAGTAGCTTTCTCATGCGGCTTCTTGGCTGACTTGTTGTTGGCCTCAAGAGTGGTGCTCTTCATTTGGGTCTGTTTCGCCTAATGTTTTGTGCTCATTTGCTGGGCTGATGTTGGCCTTATGAGTCGTACTTATCAGTTGGGCCTGTTTCGCCTAATGAGTTGTGCTCATTTGTTGGGTTGTTGTTGGCCTCATGAGTTGTACTCATCAGTTGGGCCTGTTTCGCCTAATGAGTCGTGTTTATTTGTTGGGCTGTTATTGGCCTCATGAATCGTACTCGTCAGTTGGGCCTGTTTCGTCTAATGAGTTATGCTCATTTGCTGGGCTGTTGTTGGCCTCCCGAGTCATACTCGTCAATTAGGTATGTTTTGCCTAGTGAGATGTCCTCATTTATGGGGGGTTTCAATCTAACCCTTTTTCCGAGGCGACGTTGTTGTCCTTTCGAGACATCGTGTATCCTACAGAAGTGTGATAAATGCATGTTTAAATGTGTCGTACCTTGGGAAGTCGCTTAGATGAAATGTTCTCATTTGATGGGGGTGTCAGTATGACGCTTTTTCTGAGGTGACGATGTCCTTTCGAGGTGCCATCTATCCTCAGGAAGTTGCCTATTCTCGGTATTGGGGCCACGGCCATGCACGTACAGTGAGTTTTTGTATGTATGGGGATTTCTGTGTCCCTTCTCTTGAGACGCAATCCTTTTTCTACAGACGAGATTTTTTGAGATTCCCACTTCCTCAGGGATTCGTGCCGCCCTCTCTCTATAAAGGTAGGGTCCCCTTCATTCGTTTCTCATCTTCATCCAAAGGGGTCCCCTACTTGTCGTTAGGTACGCTCTCCCTCGTCCCCTTTCTTCGTCTTTGTGTTGAATTGCATGTTTGTTTTGTTGTTCTTCATGTTCTTCACTGTTCTTGCATTCACTTTGTGTGCTTGATCTTTTCTAGTATTGTAACTTTGCTGTTTTCATGCAAAATTTATTGGTTTGATCTGTTTTTCCATCTTTCCTTCCTTGTTTTTGCGGGAGGCTCGCCTATTTGATCCATTTGTAAAATTTTTGTTTTGTTCGTTCCACTTTTTGCTTTCCTGATGGAGTCTTCCTTGCAACCAACGAGGGCTCCGACTACAATGAGGAGTGCTCGTTGTGAACTAACTCCCTCCAATTTACAAAATGTTTGGTATTTTTTTGCCATTCCCTAGAATATAACTGTTAGGTTTGCTGCCGACTTGGAATCAACCCTTGACCCAGATTCCGAGGAGCTCTTCCTGTATACTGATTACTTGGACCTAGGTTTTAGGCTTCCTTTTCCCCCCTTTATCTCTAACGTACTGCACTTTCACCAAATAGCCCCTTCACAATTGGTTCCAAACTCTTACCTTTCGCTTACCTGTTTTGCCATCCTCCTGCTTCGCCTGGGTCACCAGCCCACAGTTCCTCTCTTTAAGAGTTGCTTCTAGACGCGAACGCACTTTGTAGAGAAGGAGCTATATTATTTCAACTCTTTGACAGGTTATAAGCTTTTCACGCCGGGCAGCTCTTCCATACACAATTGGAAGTTCCGGTACTTCTTTGCCTCGAGAGAGTTGAACTATACGGGCTCTCTTGTTTGGTCTGCTCCTCTGGATGGTAACGTTATCTATCCCTATCCCCCTTTTCATGTAGGGTTACGTGTAGGTTATCCGCTGACTTACTTGTTTCCCTTTCATTTTTTTTTTTTGTAGTACGGGTGCGCCACATTCTTTTGAGGCTCTCCCTCGATGAGCAAGCCATCTTGAAAGAGCTGCGAGCCCTTGGCAAGCAGGGGATTATCCCTCACGAGAAGCTGCTCCAGGAGCGTGTCCTCGTGCAGTGGGGGATCAGCCCCGTTTCCCCAAGTCTTACCTTGCCTTTGATTTCTATATATATGTTCGGATATTCCTGCTATTGTTGGCGTTTTTATCTTTTCTCTGTATATTTTAAGATATGAACTTTAACAGATATGAATCTCTCATGGGGGAAGCTAAGAAGCAGAGGGTAAGTAGAAGTAGGAAGTAGAGAAGGGAGCTCGAGGGAGAATCATCTCAGAGGGACGCACCTGCTGTAGGTGATAGTGAAGCCCCTACTGGTGAGAACATCGTGGCTCCTCCTCCAATCCCCACGACTTATATTGAGGCAATCTTTCATGAGCTGAACCATTCTGCTTCCGCTTTACGCTGAGAGGACCATGTGGAAGACTATGTGCAGGCTCAGTGTTGTCTTCCTGATGTTCTTTCAGCGAAGATCCGGCACACCTCTTAGTAAGTATACTTTTCAGCTGGGTTATTTTTCTTCTTATAGTGGAGTTTTACTAATCTATTTTCCCATGTTTCTCTTTTTAGTTGGCGACAATGGCCTTGGCACAGGAGGAAAAGGTGGCCGAGATGTACCGCCAAACATTGGATGTGAGGGAGAAGTATGTAATTTCTTAAAATGAACTCCACGATTGCGAGAACCGGGAACGTGCCCTCCAGGCGAAAGTTAAGCAGATCCGTAGAGAGGAAATTTCTGTGGTTGCTGTCGCTGCTACTATTGATGCGGCCTGAACCGTTATGAAGAAGTATAAGGGCTCTTCGCGGTTCGTATTTGACACCATGAAGACCTATCGATTAGGGTTCAGGAGGTGCCGGGAACAAGTGAGAACTAAGCACTCGAATCTCCCTTTGGAGGGCATTTGTTCGCATGGTTATGAAGACGAGAGTCCAGACTCTGCAGAGGAGATAGACGAAGAGGAAGAGGGGGAAGAGGAGGAAGCAAGAGAGGGGAGCAAAGCGAGCTAGAATGCTAAAATTTTGTTTGTAGCTTTGTTTAGCCTTATTGAAGTAGTACAACTGATGTAATTGAGAATTTATTTCTACGTTGTATGAAACACTTTATGAATAATACTTTTTCAACATATCAGAGTTCCATGTATTATGAATTTTATTTCCCCCTATCTCCTCCAATTTGTATGTCCCCAGTTTGATCTCTGCTGCAACTTGGTATGGACCTTCCCAGTTTGGCTTTAGCTCTTGCAAGCCTGAATCTTGTGTGCTAACTTGATTCTTTCTGAGGACCAAGTCTCTGGGCTGGAAGTTGCGCACTTTTACTCGATGGTTGAAGTATCTTGCAACCCTTTGTTAGTAGGCGACGATTTTTATGCTGGCCTGATCCTATCTCTCCTCTAGCAAGTCTATTTATTTCCTGAGCTCTTCGTTGTTGTCCTGATCATTGAAGTATTGCCTTCTCCAAGAGGGGATGCCCACCTCTGCCGGGATGGCAGCTTCTACCCCAAAGGCTAGCATGAATGGGGTTTCCCCTATCGCGCCTCCCTGGGTTGTGTGGTATGCCCAGATGATGGAGGGGAGCTCTTATGCCCATCTTCCCTTCATAGATTCGAGCCTTGTCTTTAGGCCATATAGTATGGTACGATTCATGTTTTCGACCTGTCCATTGCTTTGGGAGTGTGCTACTGACGCGAAGAGTAGTTTAATGGATAAGTACGAGCAGAATTTTCTAAAGCGCTAATTATCGAACAATCTCCCGTGATCGGTGATTATGACCCACAGAATTTCGAACCGACAGACCACTGATGTCCAGATGAATCGGGTGATGTTTCGCTCAGTTATGTGGGCTAAGGCTTCGAATTCTATCCACTTAGTGAAGTAATCGATCACTACCAGCAAGAATTTCCTTTGTTTGGTTGCCAGGGGCAGAGGTCCAAGATATCTATGCCCTAGTGGGCGAAGGCGTAGGGACTGAAAAGAGGGAAGAGCAGATTGGAGGGCGCGTGTGGTATTCCCCCGCAGCGCTGGCAGCTATCACATTGTTTAATGAGATCGATCGTGTACTTCTTCATTGTGGGCTAGTAAAACCCTTGCTGTAGGGCTTTATGAGCTAAAGCCCTGCTGGCTAGATGGTTTTTATATATTCCTTCATGGATTTCTCTTAGGACGTAGTCTCCTTTTTCTCTACTTAGGCAATGAAGTTACGACAGCGACAAAGATTGTCTATATAGCTCTTGATTTATCAGTGTGTATCTTGGTGCTTTCCTTCTCACCTTAAGGGACTCCTTACTATCCCTTGATATGGACCCATCGCGGAGGTAATGCAATAAAGGCGCCCTCTAGTCTCCATCTTTGACTTCGGAATGTAGTGAGTTGATATCGTACTCCTCGTATGAGGGTTTCGCGATTTGCTCTAGGTAAATTGCATCCCTCCATTCTAAGCTGGTTGCCGAGGCCAATTTTGCGAGCGCATCAGTCTTTGTATTCTCGGCTCTTGGCACACACTCTATGTCGAAGTGTATGAAGTTCTTTGTGTATTCTTGGGCCTTGGCTAGGTACTTCTCCATTTTCTTATCCCTAGCTTCAAATTCTCCTTTCAGCTACTCTACTACCAACTAGGAATCACTTGACACCTTGATCTGTGCTACCCCCAATGCTTCTGCTAGTCGTAGACCTGCTAGTAGAGCTTCATACTCGGCGTCGTTGTTCGTTGTTGAAAATTCCAATTTTAGTGCGTAGAGAGTCTCAGTACAATCTAGTGCCATGAGGATAAATCCTGCACCTCGTCCGACTGCGTTTGATGACCGGTCAACGTGCAGCGCCTATACATCTGACCTTCCCATTAATTTGGGGGGTCTTTCTACTGCCAAATCAGTGAGAACTTGGGCCTTGACCGCAGGCCTTAGCAAGTATTGTATGTTGAACTCGCCCAATTCAATGGACTACTTTGTCATCCTCCCTGAACTTTCTGGCCGTTGGATAATCTGTCCCAACGGTAGGTTTGTTAGCACAGTTACCTTATGAGCCTGAAAGTAAGGCCTTAATTTCTGTGCAGCAAAAATGATGGAGAATGCTGCCTTTTCAGTTGTGCTGTAATTCTTTTCTGCTCCACTCAACACCTTGCTAGTGTAATCAATGGGTTGATGCTGCCTGCCTTCTTTTCGGACTAAAACTGAGCTGACCGCATTTGCCGTCGTGGCTATGTACAAGTATAATTCTTCTCCTGCCTTTGCCTTCTTCAACAGAGGTGGGGAGCTGAGGTACTGTTTAAGTTGTTTGAAGGCATTGCTCTATTCCTCCCCCCATTCGAATCCTCCTCTCTTCTTTAACGCTTTGAAGAAGGGTAAGCCTTTGTCCCCTAAGCAGGAGACAAACATGCTGAGGGAGGCTATCCTCCCTATTAAGACTTGGATCTTCTTTTTCGTCCGTCGGGCCTTCATTTCTCGCAATGCTCTTATTTTGTCTAGGTTGGCCTCTATACCTCGGTATGTCACCATGAAACTAAGGAACTTTCCTGCTGAAATTCCGAACACACATTTTGATGGGTTTAGCTTCATATGGTACCTGCATAAGAGTTCAAACGTCTCTCTCAGAACTTCGCAATGCTTCTCTGCTTTCAAGATTTTTACCAACATGTCATCTACGTATGCCTCCATAGTTTTACCAAGTTGATCTTTAAATATCTTGTTCACCAACCTCTGGTCTGTGGCTCCTACATTTTTCAATTTGAAGGGCATCACTCGATAACAGTACAACCCCCTTTCAGTGATGAAAGACGTTTTCTCTTCGTCAGCGTGATGCAGGGGGATTTGCTTGTATCCCGAGTATGCATCCATAAAGTTGAGAAGCTCGTGGCCAGAAGTTGAATCTACTAGCTGATCGATTCGGGGGAGAGGAAAGCTGTCCTTTGGGCACGCCTTATTTAGATATGTGAAATCTATGCAGGTGCGCCATTTTCCGTTAGGCTTCCTTACCAGGACCACATTGCTTAGCCACTCCAGGTAGTTCACCTCCCTGATGAAGTTTTCTTGCATCAGCTTTGTTACCTCTTTATCAATTACCTTAATTCGCTTCATCGCAAAACTCTTTTTCTTCTTCTTTATAGGTTGGTGGTTGGGGTCCACCTGCAACCTATGTTCTATGATGGCAGGATCAATACCTGGCATATCGTCAGCAGACCAAGCGAACATGTCCGCGAATTCGTTCAGTAGCTAGCTTAGCTATGCTCTCAGGGTTTCAGGCAAGTGACTTCCAATCTGCACAAATCTCTACTGGTGGCCATGTAGGGGTACGCGGGCAATATCTTCATCTACTGTGCTGATTTGAGGATATTCCCCCCTTACCTCTAGATCTTCCACGGTTAGGGTTTCTCTTCCCTCCATTTTTCCTTTCAGGGCCATAACGTAGCAGTTCCGAGCTGTTGCTTGATCTCCGCTGACCTCCCTTGTCCCATGCGGTGTGGGAAATTTCATTTTGAGGTGGTACGTCGACGTTACAGCTCGGACTGCATTAAGAAAAGGGCGGCCCAATATGATATTGTATACCGAGGGCCGATCGACCACCAAGAACTCTGTCAATGAAGTAACTAGCTGTGGGGTCGTCCCCATTGTCATAGGTAGTGTGATTGTCCCTATGCTATGAACAACATCTCCTCCAAACCCAACCAGGGGGGTTGCGATTGGTTTAAGTCTTTCCTTTCCAATTTTCATCCCTTTTAGTACTGCCAGAACATAATGTTTGCTGAGCTCTCATTCTCTGTTAATATGCATCTAACTTTGTAGTTTTGCCACCAACAAGGAGAGTACCAATGTGTCATCATGTGGTTGTTGTACCCATTCTTCATCTCGGCTGTCGAAGATGATATCTTCACCTTGTCTATTTCTTTTGCTATTTGGTTCCCCTTTTTCCATTGAGAGCACTTGTTTAGCGTACCTTTTGCGAGCACCTCCGCTGTCTCCTTCACTAGCAGATCCTCTGAAGATCACTGCAATCTCCCTTATGACTTGTTCTTCCTTGTCGTTTGCGTTGGGTTTTGTTAGCCTTAGAGGTTACGTAAACTTAATTGTCTTGTTTTGATGATAACAACCCATTAGTGGTTCTAAGTAGGATTATCTTTACACAATAAGCCTTAGTAAGAACAAACACAAATGCAAAGATTAAGTAGATTCTTAATAGGTTAGACATCATCAAAAAGAGGGAGAATGTTAGCCTTGTTAGCTACACTATCTTGGCTTATATGTTTTGATGATATTAACCTAGTTGTTGTTTCTAATATTTTCCATCATTACAGATCTTATCTAGTATAGGTACATAGTGTCAGATACACAGAGGTACCAAATCAGAAGCAAAGATAGGACCTAGTAGACATCAAATAGAAAAGATCAAAAGGACACTGACTCAGAAGCACCAAAGCACATCCCAGAGTTTTTATTGTGTATAAATTAATTGTAATAAGGGTTGTGTGAGGGAGTGCATATGATAACTCTTGCGGTGTGTGTCTTGCATGATTTTCTGAGTAAGAGTTGAGCCATTACATAAGCATACTAGGACACATGAGATTATAGGATTGCACTAAAGACATAAACACAAACTCACATTTCATAGTTTTCTAAGTTAAAACAAGAGTTTGTCAAATGAATCCTAAAACTCAAATATGTTTTCAAAGGGACAAGTTTTTAACATCCTAGTTTTAAGAACATTTTTATACTTAGTCCCAATTGTGTTAAAACAAGTTTAATGTCCTAAAGGTTCAAAGAAAGTCGAGTATATTTACAAAAGGACGTACTAAGCATATAAGATATCAAAATGGGTTTTCAAACGTGTTTTATTAATTAAAATATCTTATATTCAAAAGGAAACTCATTTGGACAATTTAAAATCTTCATTAGACTTAATATATTTCATATAATTTTTTCCAAGAATGATTTGAGTCATTAAAACACTTTTTGACAAGAAAAAACAAAGTAATCGTCACTACTGTAGTGCAGTCTTGAGTCCTAAATACCTTACAGTATTTTGAGCATAACTTTTTATATAAAAGTCCAAATGGAGCGATATTGGTGTCCCTGGAAAGCTAAGAAAAAATTCCACAACTTTCATTTTGGTGACTTTTTCTGATTCAGGGAGCTTATTGACGAAATTTAGATTTCGTCGATGAATTCTGGGCCAAAGCGCTCCAACGGGCGGAAAACGGCTAGTTTGCCAAATAAAATATTTTTTCTTCCCTCCAACGGCTAGTTAACGGCTCCTAAGGTTCTTGGGTTATAAATACAAGCTATTATACTTGTATTAACAAGGTTTTGAAGGTCTTTGATCATTGTTAGTAAAAAACATCATTTTATACAAAACATAGCACATTGCATATTAGTTCTTCATTACATGTGCTCATTCTCTCTTGCTCACTTATTGTGTTTGATTCAATTCTTGAGAGAATAGTGTGAGGTTTTAGTTATAAATCATATTTTCTTATTGTGAGGAGCATTCTTTGTAATCTTCCATCTTCTTGTGAAAGGTTCTTTGTGAACCAAGTTGTAAGGTTCTTTGTAAACTGAATCGGTAAAAGCTCTTTGTGAGCGGTAGGGATTTGTTCCTAAGTTTGTAAGGCTTACTCCGCTATGGAAGGAGCGATTATAGTGGATTGTAGAATCCTTGGCTTGGTGCTAAGGCTTGGACGTAGGCTTGGTGCCGAACCACGTAAAAATACCGGTGTTGTTCTTTCTCTCTCTTACACTCTTTATTTTATATCTTGTGCATGATTTATATTTATATTGCGATATAATTTCTTGTATCTTGCCAAGAGTTTTTTTTTTTGTAAAAAAAATCGTATTCCGCAAAAAGAGTCTATTCACTCCCCTTCTAGACTATATACTCTGGGTTGGGACTCCTAACATGTCTCTTTTGGTCACAAGGTTCCCTCGGCAAATCTTCTTTTCTAGTAAACCTTGATAGGTATCCACTTTTTATTAGGGCTTCAATTTCGTTTCTCAGCTGAATGCACTCCTCTGTGTTGTGCCCATGATCTTTGTGGAATTGGAAAAACTTAGACATGTTTCGTTTATGCATAGGAGTTCGCATAGGTTCGGGCCACGAGACATAATCTTTCTTTCTTATTTGCATCAGTACTTCAGAACACAGTATGTTCAGGGGTGTATTGGTGGAGAACATACTAGATTGCCGTCTCATGTTAGGGCTGGCGAGCAGCGTAGTGGTCTCATACCTTTTCGCGGACCTGGAGGATTCACCCATCTCCCGGCTATTCCCTTTCCTCTTCAACTCAATGCGACTTCCCCTAGTGTCCATCATCTCTTCCAAGTTGATGTACTTTTGCGCTCAGGCCATCAACTCCCCCATATCAACCGATGGGTTTTTTCCTAGCGAGTACAGGAAGCTTCCAGGTTGGAGAGCTGTGCTCAGGGCTGCCAATGCCATCCCATGTATAGATTACGGACCTCCAGGGTTGCGGCGTTGAAGCGATGCTTGAATTTATTTAGTGTCTCCTTCTCTCCATAGACCATGCTCATTAGGTGAGCTGTTGTTTTGACAATCCTTCGACTGCTGAGGAAATAGCTGGTGAATAGTTGTTCCATCTCCGAGAATGAGCCGATTGATCCATGTTGTAGGGTTCGGTACCAATCTCTGGCACTGCCCTTGAGGGTTGCTGCAAAGGCTCGACACATTATGGCATTAGGAGCGCCTTGCGGCTACATGAGCACCTTGAAGGTATCCAAGTGGTCAATTAGGTCGGAGAGACCCTCATACCTTTCAAAGGTGGGCATCTTGAATCTGCTAGGCAGTGGGACCTCTATCAATTCTCTTGTGAAGGGTGGCTTCGAGGACCGTAGAGACGCTTCCCCATAGAGGAGGTTTGTCTTGCCCTCTTTCCTCATTTTTTCTATTTGCTTTATTTTTTTTATCCTCTCCTCCAATTCCGAGGATCTTTTTTGTTGGTTGATGTCTACGCTATTCACGTCTTCTATATTTTGGTAAGGAAAGTTTTCTCCTTGCTCTCCTTTGTTTCATCTGTTTTCCGGAGTGGATTCAGACTCACCCGTTGTTGAAGTGGGGCGCATGCTTCCTTACTCTTTTGGCGTAAGAGCAGGTTGAGCATGTCCTCTGTTTTCTTTTGGAAGGTGAGGAACTCCTCCCTGGTGACTCCTGAAGGATCAGCGGGTGTAGAACGGATTGATTGGGCTGACTCTTTTCCGGCGGGGTTGGAGCTAGAGCCATGTGAGGTGGACATTTTTTCAATGCCGGAGGGGGGAGCAGGACGAGTGCCTCACTAGAGTGGTTTCCCATAGACGGCGCCAACTGTTGCGGGGAAAAATTAGTGACGACCAATAGGGATGCTCCTAGATCTCCGGTGACCTGAAAAGGATAGGAAATAGAAAGGCTTGGAGGATGCTCTAGAGAGGCTGAATGCAATAGTAGAATAGGTTGAATGACTTACCTTGGCTTCTTCCCTAGATCCCTTCTTATAGGGGCTCGAGTTGACCCTTGGTTGATTCGTCTTTATTGCGCAGGGGCATGAATCGCTCCCACGTCATCAAGTGCTTGTGCCCATCACTCGGCTATTTAAGCCGCTGGCGTGGATCTCTCCTCCTCTTTATTGGGTTGGAGCTGATTGCTCGTCAGAATGTTTGACCTAGAGGAGGCGCGGGCCAAGTGTTGACCTGCTCTTATTGGTTAGACTATTTTGGGCGTATCAGTATCATTTCACACAAAAAGAAAACACAATCTAAATTCAGAACTACCAGACAAAATCGTTGACGATTTTTTTGAAACCGTCGACGGTTTGACTTTTTAACCAAACCATTTTTACCATTTTACCATTACCAAGGCATGGTTACACAAAACCATCGATGATTTTCTAGCCTCTCACCAAACCGTCAATGGTTTGGTCTACACCAAACCATCTTCCATCTTTTCTTTATTTTTACTATTATTTAAATTTTTCCGGGTCTCTACTGTTTATCTATGTTGTTATCGGGCTCGAGCTCCTTGCTTGAGCCCTCATTTCCGTGGTTTTAATAAAATTTTGTTTTACCTCTTAGAGAAAATCAAAATAAAAAATGTTATTTAGTCTAAGGTATAATATTAAATCTAAATATTAATATAATTAATACATTAAAATCTAAAGATTAATATAATAATATTTATAACATCTTCATTTCCGTGGTTTTACTAAAATTTTGTTTTACCTCTTAGAAAACATCAAAATAAAAAATGTTATTTAGTCTAAGGTATAATATTAAATCTAAATATTAATATAATTAATACATTAAAATCTAAATATTAATATAATAATATTTATAACATCTTTTGTTAAAGGTAAGGGAGCAAAATTTATTCTGAGAAAGGACTCCCAAGTAAGGAGCTTCAGAGCAAAGTTTAGACAGAACAAAGAAAAATATTACATCCCAATAGTGGAAAAACAAAGGAATGAGACCTTCCCCTGCAATTAAGGGATTAGAATGAGCTTGAATGGCTCCCAAAAGAAAAAAAAAAATGGAATTGTTTAAGGCATTTCGGTTAATAGCTGAGGTGGGGAGAACCTTTCTTTAAAATTCCTCTCCTTCTAGATTTCCTATAAGACAGCTGCAAGTAAAGAACATCTGATATTTTGTCTTGGGCTTTTGATCGACTCCAGCAGATCAATATGTCCATGACAAAGCTTTGGCTTAACCCAATGCAAGCTTAACCACTAAAGTAAAGGCCCAAATCTGTCGAGTGAAGTCACACAAAACTATGATCAGCAGTTTCCTCAGCTTGTTTACAATGGAAATAGAAAGAGGGTAGCTTTCAGCCTCTTTTACGTAGATTTTCTATGGTCAGTAGCTTATTCCTTGAAGTAAGCCGTAAAAAAACTGAGATTTTGGAAGGAATAATTGAGTTCTTCAACATCTTGTATTGCAAGCTGTGTCAAGGTCTCCCTTTTGTGTGATGTTTTGGGTATAGAAGACTAAGAAAATATTATTCTTGGAAAAAGTCCATCTGTTCATATATCATCATATTAAACTGAGAACATTGTTAGCATGTAGCCTTTCCAATCAGGGGTGGCCCTGCCTTTAGGCCATTGAGGCACCCGTCTAGGGCTCCCAAATTTTTGGGGCCCCACAATTTTTTTTAATATAATAATATACTTTTTGGGCCCTAAATTTTTTTTAATTAAATAATATTAATATTATTTATTATGCTCTATTCTCATAATTGACTTCCCAACTAACAAATAAATGAAATTATATTTTAAAATATAAAATAAATATAATTTAATTCTTTTTTTTTTCAAGTCTTATACTTTCCAACTAACAACTTTATTGTATTTCAAATTATCTATTACTCTCATCTCTCTCTTAGTCTCTCTAAATTTTTTTTTTCATCTCTCACACTCTCTCACTCTCATCTCTTGGTCTCTCTATGATTTTTGCTCCAACTATTGTATTCATCATCTTTGGGCCTCCGATTCTTTGTAATTTTCTTTAACTCTAATTTTGATTTCAATTTTGTATATTATTTTTCTATTATTTTCACTCTGAATTTTTTTTTTTTCTATTTTTTCTTAAATTTTGGAAGCTTTAAGGTTAGAGCGCTGTATCCGACAAAAATTCGATATATCTAAAGTCTCGCTCGCTGATCAATTTGCAATAATAATAATAATCAGGTTATATTGTTTCAATCTACTATTTCTATAGTTTTATTAAATTTATTTTTATTTGTTTACATAATTTGTCAATTTATAGTGTTAATTTTGAAATTTAACTATGTCAACGAGAAAATATGAATCGGGATATGAAAAACGAAAAAGAAAAAAAAGAAAAAGAATTAGTGTCATCTCAAAAGGGAGCTCTTGATAAATTTATTTTTAGTTCTAAGCAAAATATAAATGAGCCCGCTTCAGTCTCCTTACAAAACTATGTCACAAGAAAGATTAAATGGATTGACTATATTATCAATAAAAAAAGAAATACTTAAAAATCTTGAATATAAAACTTTAATTAGTGATTTTGCATCTCAAACAGTTAGAAAAATTAATTTTAAAATAAAAAAAATTAAAAAAAATATATTAAGGATCCTTGATTAAATCATTCGCCTAGGGCCTCATATCGTGATTGCTACATTTTGTATACTCACTGGGGATCTTTCAAAAGTGATATTCGAGTATGATTCACCTTGGACATAAGTAAAAATATTGCAAATATTTGCATCTTTTTGTGTGGACAATTTGCAGAGGCCAGTCAGAAAAAGAAAACTTCGAGCGGTTCCTTTGTCGCCCATCAATCTAATTAGAAAGTGGTTTTCTTTCAATTCTCAATTTTAATTTCTACATACTCCTAGAAAACCTTTTTAGCCTTCAAAATACCTTTCCAAACCCCCCATATCCCTGACTTCAGCTGCATCCTTGCTGCTCCCAAAGATCCTTCTCGTACCCATACTTTATATAGATTATGGATCTCCAAAAGCCATCATTTTCCTTACTAAATCTTCATAACATTTGCCTAGCAGAGTAATGTTCATGATCTGAATGCTTTTATTTCTCTCTCTTTGTACTGCAGCTTGCTTTCAAGCTCCTTGTTTGGAAGCAAAAGTTCTCTTTCTTTGAATAAAATTAATCTTACCACAGAAAAAAAAAAAATGCATGGTAGATGTTTTCTTTCTTAATCGATACCACCAAAACAAATTGCAAATGGCAACGATTTAAATCTCCTAACACTCCAGTGGATCCAAATATTAAACTACATAAAAAAACATCATAAACTAATCCATCTCACCCAACTTATTACGAATCAATTCCATCGAACTCTGAACAGATTAAATCCATACCAAACGCCCAGCTAAGTATGCTTGCTCAGTTACCTCGCCCCCCACCCCTTCTTTCTCGATCTCTGGGCACAGATATATCCATGTGTACATAATCTTTAATTTGGAGAGCTTATTAAAAAAATGGATCCATAGATTACCACTTTACATTACCAGTTATTATCCATAGATCAACCACTTTACGTTACCAGTTATTACCAGTTACCAGTTATTACCAGTTATTAGGTTGTAAGCTAACAAGTTACGATGCAATCCAATAAAGAGATGAACACATAATATATAACACCTACTATAAAAAATATAATAAAACACCATAGAATACACAATAAAATTATAATCCAAGACCTGAAAATCTACTCTTATTACCTCTAATTCCAGGTTAAATTAGCACTTTACCTAAAAACTTAATTATTAGGAGTCAACAAGTATATCAACAAGTATGTCAAGCTTTAATATACATAATATTTGGAGATACAAACATAGCTGTATACGAAAGTAGCAGCTTATTAAAAGTTTTACAAAGAACTTCCCTGCTCAGCCGGCATCAAAATCCCACCTACATTATCCAAATATCATAAATATCACTCCCTTGATCTATACGCGCGCGCGCGCGCACACAAACTATTATACTAAATTAAAGAGAACAAATTCTCTAAAAATAAAAAAAAAAAAGAAAAGAAAAAAGAGAAAAATTCCCACTTACATTGTCCAAATATCATATATATCACTCCCTTGATTAACACACACACAAACTACTATACTAAATTAAAGAACATAAGGCTTAGCGGAACGACATATAGATGGTGACAGCCTTGGTCCCCTCTGCAACGGCGTGCTTCCTAAGCTCCCTTGGCAGTACCAGACGCACCGCCGCCTGCACCTCCCTTGACGATAGGGTCATCCTGCCAGCGTATTTGGTCAGCCTCGCCGCCTCTCCGGCCAACCGGTCGAACATGTCGCTCATGTAGTTGCTCAAAACCATCATGGCTTTGGAGGAGACCCCCAGCTCAGGGTGCACCTGCTTCAACACCCTGTACACGTACCTCTTGTAGACCCGGCTATCATCCCTACCGCTACTTCTCGTCCCTCTCTTCTTCATCCGCTTCTTCGCCTTCTTGCCGCCGCCGCCTGCAGCCGCCGTCCTCCTATGTGGTACCGCATCTTCCTCCGATTCGTTTTCCTGACGATGATCCCCATTGGTTTGCCATCCTCCTCGTCGGGTTTTCTGCTGCTGTTTTTTGGCTTGATCTTCTTCCTCTTCTTTTACTTCTTCTTCTTCTTCTTCTGATGTGTTCTTGTCTTCTTCTGCTGGTTCTTGTCGTTGTTGCTCCTGCACCTTGCCTGCAACGGGGATGGCCGTCTTCTTCACCGTGGGGCTGCTGCTTCCTGTGATTACAGAAACTCTCACTGTCTTCCTCGTTCTTATGACACTTCCCACCACCCTCTCTGCAGGCTTTGGAGCCATTTCTTGGTCTTTAACCTGTGGACGTCGGTGTTGTTGGTGCTGTGGCACCTCTAAAGGGTTTTAGGGGCTGGTGATCCAAGCAGGGTTAGTGTGATAATGACACGTCTTGAACAGGTGTCAAGCAGTAATTGAATCGAACGGCTACGTGTGGATGAAAGTGAAAAATGAGATTGACGGGGGGAAAGGGGAGAAAAAATGGAAGTGTGGAAACAAAACAGGCGACTCTAAAAAACGTGAATGTTATTGGGCTGGGCTTCGCCGGATTAAAAAATGCCGATGTTTAGTGTTCTAAAAAAAAAAAATGAAAAAGAAGACAATAACTTTGAGACAGTTGTGTATAATTATATGGGACTATTTTTATAAAATAAATTTATGAGGTCAATGAGTTATATTGGACAATATCTCATTAAAATTGAATTCAAAATTGTGACAGTGCTTAAGAAAATGAAATTTTGTATCTACAAATTGTCAACAATTGAAAGAAATTTAAATATTTAATATAACTTTATATTTAAATTTTCCTTAAATTTATACAAATTTAAATTCAATTTTAAATTTCTTTTAAATGGTAATAAAAATTTCTATTTGTGATTTTAAGCATTTTTCAAAAAATAAAAAAATAATAAATAAAATTTGAGTTGGACTTTGTAAATACATTATTACAAACTTATTTTCTAATATAATTTGAGCAAAACCTAAGTTAGTTCGTTTATAAATATTACGGACTAATAAATTTTATAAAATGTGGCTTAATTTTGTGGTCAATCTATAAATAAAAATTATGAATTCATAAAGTTTATAAAACAAATGTTGCCTTGATTTTAATCATAAAATTTTTATTTCATGAAACATTTTGGTGTTTTTTAGATTCAAAAAGAGTATTCATGTTTTTTTCATGAATTTTTTTTTTCAACACATACACATTTTGCATTAAAAATAATAATGTTTTCAGGTCCTTTAAAACATGTATAATAAATGCAAGTGATTATATTTAAACAATATATAATTTAGTAAAGAATTAATAGACTTTAAACAAGCAAGATATAATAACAACACTTGATTCACATAGGATAAAACTCCCTCGCCACAGAAAATCACTTTATTAGCATAACAATATTATGTCAGCTGCAAATAATTATTTGGAAAAGATTTTCCAATTATTTGTGAGGCCTGTGGTGTGGTACAAATGATCATGCACAGCCCTATTATAATTTGAGCTTCAATTTTTATTTCTTATTTCTTTTTTTATCTTGTTCAATGTTGAAGATTAAACTTAACGGTGGCACCAAAATTTGACAGTGACAGCTCCACCAACCCCAGCCCACTGTTGTTGAATTTGTAGTGGAGAGTAGGCAGCCAACCTCACCAACTCTAATCACCTTTATTGATTTTAATTTCGACCTACTGTCTCATTCATTGCTATATATATGATATGTGTGGTGTAGAGTAAGGAGAATAACTAGTGAGTGAAGAGATTGTATATTTTGAGAGTTGTTTGTATTTTTCAGATTATTATTGAAAATAATTGAGCATTTGTGTGCAATCAGAGTGTTTCCCCATTGAATTCAATCACAACCAGTAATTGAGTGAGTCCCCTCCACCCATTAGTGGTATCAAAGTGTCAAGGTTTGCTGTCGCCAAACAAAGACAAATAGAGAGGAATTCGAATTTTTATCCTAGATTTGAAGTTGCTCGGAATCAATTTTTAAGCGTACCATCACATAAAACGCATCTAAACAACTCCAATTGTGAAAACCACATCTTGAATGGAGTTCAAGAGCTTTCACACACGCTGACGACTGAATCAGCGTCATCAACATGCACTGCACATGCCATCGTGAGTGTTGACTGGCAACGTCATGCGCCTTATGCACCTTCACGCGTTTTCTTCGTTAGATTGACGTGACCTAACTCAAAAACCTGATTTGCGACATGACCCAGCAACCAACAACCTGAACCCAAACCTGGGAGCACGACATGAGTCAGCCGACCAACTTGCGTCCAGATCTGCGAATCATCACTAACACGTGTCCCGTCTAGAAAATGCCATGTGTTTAATGTCGTTCAATGATGTCATCTATCTCCATTAAGTCAAACTAGTCCATAACTTCTTTTAGTCGGTTTAGTGTCATTTAGATAGGTTCTTTGCTTCCCAAAATCAGTTTCTAAATTTTTTTGACCTTTTGAACACACTGGTGTGTTGACTTGATAGGTCACACCCAGTTTTAATGATGACAAATACTCTTGGTACTGATGATTGTACTAAGACTTGCATGCAGGTTCACCTTATGTGTTCTTTCGGACTAAAAGACATATCATGATGGCGTGCGGTGTTCGTGCCGAAAAATGAAGAATTGTGTTGCATATTTTTATTCATTATTTCATTTCTTCATTTTGGGATGTAAATTAATTATGGACTGTGCACTCCTATGGCTTCTAATAATTTGCATCATGCGTAGTAGGTAGGTAGGTATGCTCAAATCGACCCTAGTTAAACATTAGGTACCTACACAGACCATAGAAAGACCTTTCAGTTGACCGACACCGGATTTTTTTGGTGCACTCAAAAAGGCTTAAAATGACCTTAGGAGACTCAATCACTCACTTGAATGTGTTAGTCATTTGAATAGGGTGTCTGTTGGATGAAACAGGACTGAAATGCACAAAGTGTGCACACTCGGTTGATCGACCATTCATGTTCATTTTGCCCTCGGTTGACGGACTAGGGACCAGGTCAATGGGTTGACCACAGACCAATCGACCGAACTATTTCAGTTCATTTGACCCCGGTCGACCGAACATAGCTGAAGTCAACTTTATTGACTTCTAGGTCGACCGAGAGAAAATTACATTGCTCCAACCTAGTCAACCGACTTCCCACGCATGGGAACTCAACGGTCTGGTCGACCGACTGACTTAGTTCAAAATCAGCCTCGTCGACTGAACCTCGGAAGAAGGAAAAATCGCCTTCGAAATTATAAGTTTGGTTGACCAAACATGCAGTTCATTTTAGTCGCGGTCGACCGAACCTCGCAAAAAGGCTTCGAATTTACAAGTTCGGTCGACCGAACTCACAGTTCATTTTACTCCCAGTCAACCAAACCTCTAGAACTTGGGTCGACCAAACTTGCCCTGGTCGACCAGTGCTGTCAGGTTGCCCCATATTTTTTACTGCGATTAACTTGGATCTTTGCAAGCTCACGAGCAGAAGGTGAAAAGAAAAAGTGACGGTAAGTCACTAGAACAAGTCTTATAGTCAAAACTATCTTTGACTGATGGGAGACACAAGCAAGGGGGGAAGTCGCACCAAGGACAAACGTGAGGTCAAGGATCTCACTAAAGAGGATTTGGATATATTGGATCCAGAGGAGGGAGTTAAGGCGGACAAGGAAGACATAGACAACAAAAAAATGTCCCACGAGGAAAAGGACGTGGAAGAAAAGGTGGTGGTTACAACAATCATTAGAACATTAATAAAAGATACATTGAGTGCTATAACTGCCATAAGTTTTGCCACTATAGCAAAGAGTGTTGGGGGCAATAATAAGAAAAGGTTAACGAGGAGGCTAACCTTGCCAAAATCGAAGATGTAGCTGGGGAGTTGTTGATGCTAATGGCGCCTAGCTCAACCTAAGACTAAAGTGTTTGGTACCTTGACTCTGGAGCTAGCAACCATATAATTGGCAGAAAGAACCTATTCATTGAACTTAATGAGAAAGTTTTGGGAAAAATCTATTTCGGCGATAACTCTAAAGTCATAGTCCAAGGGAAAGGAGATGTTCCGATCAAGTGGAAATTTAGAGGTCATGCTTTCATCTCCAATGTCTATTATGTGCTAGACATGACATTCCGAGTCTCAAACAACTTGTGGAGAAAGGCTACCAAATTAGCCTTAGAGATAAGCAGAAGGTGATATCAAATGCTTGAGGTAAGCTCGTCACTTGAGTCACTGTGGCAAAGAACCAGATGTTTTCTCTTGCCATCTATCACGACACGCCAAGATGTCTAAGCGCCTTTGCCAACAACAAAGATTGGATCTGGCATATGAGGTTTGGACACCTTAACTTTGAAAGCTTGAAGTAGTTAGGAAGCAAGAAGAAGGTGAATGGCTTGCCTAGCATCCTGCATCTGAATGAGATATGTAAAAGATGTGTTCTGAGCAAGCAACACAGAAACAACTTTGGAAAGCAAGCCAACTGGAGATCTACCATGCCGCTCCAGCTAATACACACAGATGTGTGTGGTCCATAAATGAACATAGTCGATACTTCCTCACCTTCATTGATGATTATAGCAGGAAGACTTGGGTTTACTTCCTGAAAAGGAAGTCAGAAGTGTTCGATAAATTCAAAGAGTTCAAAACTCTCGTGGAGAAGCAGAGTGGCTATAACATCAAGTTACTCCGATCAGACCAAGGAGGAGAGTACAAGGAAGAAGCTTTCAAGGAATTCCTTTGGTAAAAAGGGATTCAAAGCTAGTTCACACCGACCTACACTCCTTAGATGAACAGTATAGCTAAGAGGTAGAACCGCATGATCCTTAACATGGCTAGGAACATATTAAAGGATAAGAATGTGCCCAAAAGGTTTTTGGAAAAAACAGTATTATGTGTAGTCTATTTGCTCAATAGGTGTCCTACGAAGAGTCTTGATACAAAGACACCACATGAAGCTTGGAGTACTCACAAGCTCAGTGTGAGTCATCGTAGAGTGTTTGGTTCCATAGCCTACGCCAAGATCCCAAAGGTAAGAAGGAAAAAGTTAGAAGAAAAAGGAGACAAGTGTATCCTTGCTGGATACGGTGGCAGCATCATAAAATATTGACATGGCTATTGAGTCACAAGTTCCCGAATTGCAGACACCTCCATACGGTTTCCATTCACCATAGAGGAATGAAGCTCCATCACCAAATGAGTGTGAAATCTTATACATAAGGCCTAGAGGAGCCTGTACCCTAGTTGATCTATATGAAAATATAGAAGAAAAGTATGTTACTTATACTGTATGTTGTTGACTAGCGATCCGGTTAGCTTTGAGGAGGCTAACGAAGAAAACAAAAGGAGAAAAGCAATGGATGAGAAGACTCAATCCATCGAGAAGAAAAATACTTGGGAGTTGACAAATCTCTCGAAGGGCCACAATACTATTGGTGTGAAATGGGTCTACAAGACCTAGAAGAATCCTCAAAGAGAAGTCCATAGATACAAAGCAATACTTATCGCCAAGGGTCACAGGCATAAATAAGGGATTGATTATGAAGAAATCTTTGCCTTGATTGCCAGACTTGAGACTATAGGATTACTAATTTCACTCTCTGCACAAAATGGATGGAAGATTTACCAGTTGGATATGAAATCAACATTTCTGAATGGTTTTCTAGAAGAAGAGATCTATATCGATTAGAAACCTGGATATGTGAAGAAAGACAATAAAGAAGATAGAGTGTACAAGCTAGAGAAAGCACTCTATGGCTTAAAGCAGCACATTGTGCGTGGAGTATGGGGATTGATGACTATTTCGAGAAGAATGGATTTAGGAAGTGTCCCTACGAGCATGCGCTATACATGAAGATGGAGACCGACTGAAGCATGTTGATTGCCTGCCTATATGTTGATGATCTAATTTTCATTTGAAAAGATCCGAAGATATTTGTCATTTTTTAGAGGAGCATGGTCAAAGAATTCGAAATAACAGATATTGGCCAAATGTCTCATTTCCTTGGCATAGAAGTTGTGCAAAGTGAGAAGGGAATCTTCATCTTACAGAGCTAGTATGCAAAAGAAATACTGAAGAAGTTTGGGATGGACAATTATAACCCTTTGACAACTCCAATTGAAATGGGATTGGAGTTGAGAAAGAATGAGCATGGAGATGTGGACTCCACATATTTCAATAGTCTGGTTAGAAGCTTGAGTTATTTGACGTGCATCAGACTAGACATACTGTAACGACCTGATTTTATTGTTATATTTTATTTTATTTTTCCTTTCTATAAATATAGACTATGAAATTTCATTGCTCTGTTACCTTTTAATATAATCAAGCTATTATCATGGTCCAGATAGGACCCATAGACTTTGAGACACAACAACACCCTAAGTAGCAAGAAGCTGAATTCATAAAACCATAACCATATAAATACATTACAATACCAGAGTGTCTGAACAATTTCCAAAACATACATACATAGCTGTTCCTAGAAATAACCTCAACTAAAACCAGGGCTATACAAAATAACCTCCAAAAAATATTTACCCTACTTATGGGGCAGTACAGTAGCCCCCTCTATCTACGAGCCTGATCCGCTCCCCTAATTGGTTCACCTGAAAAATGTTAAATCATTGGGATGAGACAAACCTCAGTAAGACGAGATATGTTATTGCTAGTGTGTGACAAATGAGTTGCATATTCGTAAAATCTGATTTAAAAAATTGTAGATAACTCAATCTGAGAAAACATGCATAAATAGAGTACTACATAGTTCATATATGTGATACTTAACATAGCTATTTCTATGATTTTTCTATTCATAATACTTCTAATATTTATAAGTACATCCACTTTTTCTGTAAATCTGATTATACATATAATAATTAATAAAAATTCCCTAGATGGCTGTATGTCATGATTTAACCCCTAATGATAGGGTTGTGCGGCCCGTAGGTGAGATATATCACTGGCTGGTCTACCAGGATAAATCACTATACTCCAAAAGTTAGATCGGCCTCCTCAATCTTAAGTGTCGGGAATCCTATCAACATCATAGGCACGATCGACTACTATAAATCCGCATACTATTTGAGTTATGTGGTTGCACTCTAAACTGTAAATAGCTATGGTACCGTGCTCTATAAATTGATCTGTAATGTTCCATCAGGGTCTGATACTATATAATACATTTCTATATAAAATCTATCTGTTTTACCATGATTCTCTATAACTGTATTACCATGACGATGTAATAAACTGTATTTCTGTATCAACTGTATTCCTGTATGTCATGGTTCTGTAAAACTATATAATCATGGTATTATGAAAACTGTAAAAACATCTTCCTGTACTATAACTGTGAATCATGAAACTATAGAGACTGTTTTTCTGAATAAAACTGTATATCCGTATAAACTATGTATCTGAATAACTATAATTCTATAACTAAAACAATTTATTCTATTAAAAATAGTTCTATAAATCTGTATACTCGTAATTCTGTAAAAGCTGCGTAGAACACTGTATTATACCAGTATTTCTCATGCCACACAAGTGAATAATACTCATTAACAATAATCAATAAAATTGTACAACTCCTGCTCTAAGAAAACCCATAAACAAATATTATATTTTTTTGGTGAAAATAACTGATTTACTAGTATAGCATATTTCCCTTACATGATTTTTGTAAAGCCACTACAATGTCCAATCTTACACTCGCAGGGTTCCCGATTCAACACCCTGAAAACAACATCTCCCAAAACAGAACTTCAGTATTTCTCTGACAGGGTTGTGTAGTATACTAGTATCTCTCGCATGATTTCTTCTGAAAAGTCTGGTTTTAGCATACTTATACACTAGCTTACGTCGACGAGACACATCACCTCGTCGATGAGGTCATGAAGGAAGTTCATTGACAATGCTTAATCTTTGTTGACAAAATTCAGTGCTAAGAAATAGCCTCTCGGTATTTCCTCGTTGACAAAACGCACCGCCGTCGACGAGCCCAAATAGCCACTTCGTCAACGAACGCGTTGCGTTCGTCGACGAGGCCCCTGTTGAATTTCATTTACAATTTCTTTTCTCTCCTCCCTCTATTATTTAAATACCTTAATTCTTTGGGTCATTACATTCTCCCCTCCTTATAAAATTTTGTCGTCGAAATTTACTATCCATATGATTCACCATTCCTTAAAGAAACGTGGTCTACTTATTTTATTACTTACCCTAACTTATGGCGAAGGAATACCATGGTTACATAAGCAGTTCTGGGAGATTACAATTATACCCATAAAAGAAAATCCTCCCAAAACTAAAAACTCTACCTAACCTATACTTTATATTACAGTTACACCTTAATTACACTATACTAAACTAAATAAGATTATCATTACTTTAATTTACAAATCACTGCTGTATCCCACTAAACAAGTGTTGGTATTTCTGTCTGATTTCATCTTCAAGCTCCTAAGAAGCTCCTTCTACTGCGTGATTCCTCCACATGACTTTTACTAATGGTATCTTCTTACTGCACAATTCCTGTTCTTTTCTATCTAAGATTTGTACTGGAGCTTCCTCATATGCTAAAGCATCACTGAATTCTAATTTTGTGCATCACTGATAATATGGGATGGATTTGGGATGCATTTTCTTAACATAGAAACATGAAATACGTCATGTATTCTAAATAGAGCTGGTGGTAAAACTGGCCGGTAGGCAACTAACCCATTCTTCTTAAGTATCTCAAATGTCCCATTAAACCTTGGACTCAACTTACCTTTCTTCCCAAACCTTATAATTCTCTTCAATGGTGCTATTTTCAAAAACACATGGTCACCCATTTCAAATTTCAATTCCCAGTGGCGAGCGTCTGCGTAACTTTTCTGCTGACTCTGTGCTGCATTGATTATATCTTGAAGAAGTTAGACTTTATCATACGCCTACTGCACTATTTATGGCCCCAAAACTTGCCTTTCACCTAGCACACTCCAGTGTAAAGGTGAATGACACCTTCTACCATAAAGCGCTTCATAAGGTTCCATGCCTATGCTAGCCTGATAGCTGTTCCATGCTTCATAAACTACACCTGTCCGCAGCATATCCTCAAGAACCTAGATCGTTCTCCTTATCTGACCATCTATCTGAGGATGAAAAACGGTGCTGAATGTTAACTGAGACCCCAAAGCCTCCTACAAGCTCTTCCGAAACTGTGATGTAAAGCGTGGGTCACAATCTAAGACTATAGATACCGACACTCCATAGGGTCAAACAATCTCCTGGATGTAGATTTCTGCTAATTTGTGCATAGGGTAGCTAACTTTAATAGGTAGGAAATTAGTTATTTTCGTCAATCGATCAACAATTACCCAGATGGCATTCTAACCATATGGCACCGGCGGTAGCCCATTAACGAAATCCATGGATATGTGGTCCCACTTCTGCTCAGGGATGTAAAGTGGCTGCAATTGCCCTGTCGGTCTTTAGTGCTCAGCCTTAACTTGTTAGCACGTCAAGCACTACTGCACAAATTCTGCAATCTCCCTCTTTATGCCACTCCACAAGAAATACTCTTGCAGATCCCTATACATTTTAGTACTGCCAAGAGGAATCGTGTATAGAGATCTGTGAGCCTCCTCTAGAATCGTTCTCCTAATATCATCATTTGTAGGCACATACAATATGGAACGGAACCTCAATGCCCTGTCATTAGAAATGCTGAATTCCTCTCGTTGACCATCCTGTGCTCTAGCTATCACCTCTGATAATTTTGGGTCATTCCCTTGAGCAACTTTAATATTTTCATATAGCGTAAGCTGCACAACCAAGCTAGCAATAAATGCCTGAGGATCACCCTCCACTAACTCCATGCCGAGCCTTTCCAAGTCCATCTGAATCGGGTGCTGAATTACAGCTACTAATTGCGTTGTACTCTCTAATTTATGGCTCAGTGCATTAGCCACCACATATGCTTTACCTAGGTGGTAGTTGATGGTGCAATCGTAATCCTTAATGAGTTCTAACCATTATTTTTTTCTGCATATTCAACTCTTTTTGTGTAGAAAAGTACTTTAAACTTTTATGGTCATAAAATATTTCACATTTCTTACCATACAAGTAATGCCTCCAAATCTTTAGTGCGTGTACCACTGCAGCCAATTCAAGATCGTGAGTAGGGTAGTTCTTTTCATACTCTTTCAACTGCCTACAAAAATACGCTACCACCCTACCATGCTATATCAATACATGGTCGAGCTCTTTCAAAGACGCGTCACTGTAAATTACATAACCATCACCTCTTGATGGAATCGTCAGTACTGGTGGAGTGACGAGCCGCTAGTTTAATTCCTAAAAAACTCTACTCGCATTCATCATCCCATGCAAATCTGACATTTTTCCTATTCAAATGCATGAGAGGCCTTGATAAGGCCGAAAATCCCTTCACAAATCGACGGTAATAACCTACCAGTCCCAAGAAACTTTTGATTTCCTGAACGTTCTTTGCCCTGGCCCAATTCACCACTGCATCAATTTCACTGGGATCCATGGAAATGCCATCACTTGAGATCACGTGACCAAAAACGACACTTTCTCTAACCAAAATTCACATTTACTAAACTTGGCATACAACTTCTTCTCTTTGAGCATCTGTAGTACCTGCCTTAAGTGAGCTTCATGATCCTCAAAACTCCTCAAGTAGACCAGTATATCATCAATAAAAACAACAACAAACTGGTCTAAATACCGGTGAAATATTTTATTCATCAAGTCCATGAACACAGCTGGGGCATTTGTCAGACCAAATGGCATAACTAGAAATTCATAGTGCCCATACTTGGTCTTGAAGGCTGTCTTCGAGACGTACTCTGCTTTTACCCTCACTTGATGATAGCCTGATCTGAGGTCAATCTTGGAATATACTCATGTACCCAGGAGCTGATCAAACAAATCATCTATATGGGGTAAAGGATATTTGTTCTTAATAGTTACCTTTTTTATCTCCCTGTAATCAATATTCATCCTCACAGAATCGTCTTTCTTCTTTACAAACAACACCGGAGCTCCCCATAGTGATACATTGGTTCGTATAAATCCTCTATCCAGCAAGTCTTGCAACTGATCTGTAACGACCTAATTTTTACTGCTATTATTATTTTTATAATAAATACTATGAAATTCCACTATCCTGATGCCTTTTAATTTAAATCAAACCATCAATCTAAGTAGACGGAAGCTGTATACATAAAAAAATATATCCACATATATATTTACAATACCAGAGTATCAGAGTATTCTCAAAACTGTACTTACACGACCATTCCTCTTAACTGAAACTAGGGCTATACAAAATAACTTTCAAAAAATGCACCCTCAGGTAGGGCAGTACTGTAGCCCCTCTACCTGTGAGTCTAATCTGCTCGTCTAGCTAGATCACCTAAAAAATACTAAATCACTGGGACAAGAAACGCTCAGTAAGATGAAATATGCTATTGCGAGTGTGTGACAAATGAGTTACATTTCTATAAAAAATCTGATTTCCTAGAATATCATGAATAACTAAATCTGGGAATACATGTATAAATAACATACAATATAGTTTCTACCTATGTTACTTCACGTATCTTTCTTTATGAATTTTCTATTCATAGTACTTCTAATAGTCGTAGATACATCTGTTGTTTCTGTAAATCTGTACATACTTATAGTAACTGAGAAAACTTCCATGGATGGATAACTATATGTCATGATTTAATCCCTCATGACACGATTGTGCGGCCCGTGGGCGGGATTCATCACTGGTTGACCAGGAAAAATCACCATTCTACAAAAGTTAGATTGGCCTCCTTAACCCTAACTAACGAGGAGCCTATCCACTTTATAGGCATTATCAACTGTTATAAATCCACATACTATCTGAGTTGTATGGTTGCACTCTGAACTGTAAATAGTTACGGTATCGTGCTCTATAAATTGATTTGTAATGGTCCATCAAGGTCTGATACTATATAATACATTTTCTATACACAATCTATCCATTTTACCATGATTCTGTATTAACTGTGTTAACCATGACACTGTAATAAACTGTATCTGTATCAACTGTATTTCTGTAATAACTGTATATCTGTATATCATGGTTCCGTTAAACTGTATAATCATGGTACTATAAGAAATTGTAAAGCATTTCCTTGTCTGTATAAACTGTAAAACATGATCCTAAAAATACTGTAAAATATCTTTCTGTATGTATATACTGTAAAACATGATTTTGCACTTTATTCATATTCTCATGTCACACAATAATTAAAACATCCTAAACATAATTTATAAACTGTATAAATTTCTGCTCTGAAAACCCATGAACATATGCTATGATTTACTAATAAAAAAAAATCTCTACTCTAAACTAGCATAGCATATTTCCCTTACTTGATTTTTGCAAAAGCCCCCTTACTGTGTTTGGTCCTACACCCACAGGGTTCCCCACTCAACACCCTGAAAACAACATTTTTCAGAACAAAATATCATTATTTCTTTGTATACTACGTTTCTTATAACTATGGAAAAGGCAAATACTGAATAAAATGTCTTACCCTGAGATTGGGATGAAATTTAACCCAGCCCCACCAATGATTCGCTCTGGCAGACTTAGAGAGAACTTTCCTAGGAGGGTCGTGATGGCCTTAAATCGTCGATCCAGTGAGAAGCGGGGCCGAAATTGAAGAGAGAAGGGGAAGGGAACATTTAGAGAGAGAAAAGGAAGTTCTTGTGCCAAAGTTCTGCTCTGGCAGACTTGGAGAGAACTTTCCTAGGAGGGTTGTGGTGGCCTTAAATCGTTGATCCGGTGAGAAGCGGGGCCAAAATCTAAGAGAGAAGGGGAAGGGAACATTTAGAGAGAGAAAGGGAAGTTCTTGTGCCAAAGTTCTGCCAAAAATCATGGTTTTATCAATTTATAGCCCCGGATTCATCGACGAGACACGTCATCTCGTCAACAAGTCCCTGAAGAATTTCGTCGCCGAGCCTAAACCCTTCGTTGACGAATTTTAGAAGGTAGAAATTCCTTTCTCTGTATCTTCTCTTCAATGAGATGTGTCCTCGTCGACGAGATTCTCATTTACCCTCGTCGACGAATCCCCTGTGTTCGTCGACGAGGCCTTGATTAATTTCTTGGGTTATTACATTCTCCCTTCCTTATAAAATTTCATCCTTGAAATTTTCTATTCATATAATTCATTATCCTTTAAGATAAATGGTCTACTTATTTATTACTTACCCTCATTTATGGCGGAGGAATACCGTGGTTACATAGGTAGTTTTGGGAGATTAAAATTATACCATAAAATAAAAATTCTCCCAAAACCAAAAACACTACCTATCCTATACTCTATATTACAGTTACACTGGACTAAATTAAAAAAAAAAATTACCATTGCTTTAGCTTACAAATCATAACTATATCCAACTAAACAGGTGGGGGTATTTCTGTCTGATCTCATCTTCAAGCCCCCAAGAAGCTTCTTCTATCGTGTGATTCTTCCAAGTGACTTTTACTAGTGGTATCTTCTTACTGCGCAATTCCTGTTCTTTTCTATCTAAGATCTGCACTAGAGCTTCCTTATATGCTAGAACATTACTGAGTTCCAATTCTGTGTAACTGATAATATGCGAAGGATTTGGGATGTATTTCCTTAACAAAGAAACATGAAATACGTCATATATTCTGAAAAGAGATAGTGGTAGCGCTAGCCGATAGGCAATTGACCCAGTTTTCTTAAGTATCTCAAATGGACCAATAAACCTAGGGCTCAACTTACCCTTCTTCCCAAACCTCATGATTCCCTTCAGTGGTTCTATTTTTAGAAATACATGGTCACTCACTTCAAATTTTAATTCCCGGCAGCGAGTGTTTGCATAGCTTTTCTGCCGACTTTGTGCTGCACTGATTCTATCTTGAATAAGTCGGACTTTATCGTACGCCTATTGTACCATTTCTAGCCCGAAAACTCACTTCTCATCTAGATCACTCCAGTATAAAGGAGAATGACATCTCCTATTATAAAGTGCTTCATAAGGTGCCATACCTATGCTAGCTTGATAATTGTTATTGTAAGCAAATTCCACTAATGGAAAATACTAGGTCCCGCTACCCCCAAAATCCAACACACACGCTCGCAGCATATCCTCAAGTACTTGGATCGTTATCTCTTTCTGACCATCCGTATAAGGATGGAAAGCAGTGTTGAAAGCTAACTGAGACCCCAAAGCCTCCTGCAAGCTATTCCAGAATTGTGATGTAAAGCGTGGATCACAGTTTGAGACTATTGATACCGATATTCCATGGGGTGGAACAATCTCCTAAATGTACATTTCTGTCAATCTATTCATAAAGTTGCTGACTTTAATGGGTAGAAAATTGGCTGTTTCTATCAGCCGATCAGCCACTACCCAGATGGTGTTCTGACCATGTGGTGCTGGTGGTAGCCCGACAACAAAATCCATGGATATGTGGTCCCACTTCCACTGAGGGATGTAAAGCGGCTGCAACTATACTGTCGACCTCTGGTGCTCAGCCTTAACCTATTGGCACATCAAGCACTGTTGCACAAATTCTGCAATCTCTCTCTTCATACCACTCTACCAGAAACACTCTTGCAGATCCTATACATTTTCGTACTACTGAGATGAACTGTGTATAGAGATCTGTGAGCCTCCTCTAGAATCATTCTCCTAATATCATCATTCGTAGGCATGCACAATGTGGTGCGAAATCTTAGAGCCCCGTCATCAGAAATGCTGAATTCCTCTCCTTGACCATCCTATATTCTGGCTATTACCTCCGTAAATTCTGGATCATCCCCCTGAGCAGATTTAATCTTTTCATATAACGTAAGCTCCATAACCAGGCTAGCAATAAATGCCTGAGGATCATCTTTCCTTAACTTCACGCCAAGCCTTTCCAAGTCCATTTGAATTGGGTGATGAATCACTACTGTTAACTGCACCGTACTTTCTGATTTATGACTCAGTGCATCAGCCACCACATTCGCTTTACCTAGGTGGTAGGTGATGGTGCAATCGTAATCCTTGATGAGTTCCAGCCATCTTTTTTGCCGCATCTTCAACTCTTTTTGCATAAAGAAGTACTTTAAACTCTTATGATTAGAAAATATTTCACATTTCTCACCATATAAGTAGTGCCTCCAAATCTTCAACGCGTGTACCATTATATCCAATTCCAGATCATGGGTAAGGTAGTTCTTTTCATACTCTTTCAATTTCCTGAAAGCATATGCTACCATCCTACCATGCTGCATCAATACACAACCTACCTTTTTCAAAGATGGGTCACTATAAATTACATAACCATCACCTCCTGATGGAATCATCAGTACTGGTGCAGTGACAAGTCGATGCTTTAGTTTCTGAAAACTCTACTCGCATTCTTCATCCCATACAAATTTGGCATTTTTCTTGGTCAAACGCGTGAGAGGCCCTGATAAGGCTGAAAACCCCTCAACAAATAGACTGTAATAACCTGCTAGTCCTAAGAAACTTCTAATTTCCTAAACATTCTTTGGCCTGACCAAATTCAGCACCACATCAATTTTACTAGGATCCACGGAGATACAATCCCCTGAAATCACATGACCCAAAAATGACATTTTCTCTAGCCAAAACTCATATTTACTAAACTTGGCATACAACTTCTTCTCCCTAAGCGTCTGTAATATCTGCATCAAATGTGCCTCATAATCCTCAAAACTCCTTGAATAGACCAGTATATCATCAATAAAAACCACAACAAACTGGTCTAAATACTGATGAAAGACTTTATTCATCAAGTCCATGAACACTGTTGGGGCATTCGTCAAACCAAATGGCATAACAAGGAATTCATAGTGCCCATACCTGATCCTGAAGGCTGTTTTTGAGATGTCCACTGCTTTTACCCTCACTTTATGATAGCCTGATCTGAGGTCAATCTTGGAATACACTTGTGTGCCTTGGAGTTGATCAAACAGATCATCTATACGGGGTAGAGGATATATGTTCTTAATAGTTATATTTTTTTTCTCCCTATAATCAATACACATCGTCATAGACCCGTCTTTCTTCTTTATGAAAAAAACTGGAGCTCCCCATGGATACACTGGGTCATATAAATCCTATATCTAGTAAGTCTTGCAACTAGTCTTTTAATTCTCCCAATTCAGCTAGAGCTATACGGTAAGGAATCTTAGAGATCAAAATTATCCCTAGAGGTAAATCTATAGCAAAATCGACCTTGCATTCGGGAGGCAACCCTAGTAGCACATTTGGAAAACATTTGGAAATTCCCTTACCACTGGTGTACTATCAAGCTTTGATTCATTTTCAGACACCTCCTTTACAAAAGCCACAAACCCCTGACTTCCGTTCAGGAGCAATCTACTCACCTGCTTGACTGTCACTAACTGCGACAAAGCATGCACACGTGAACCAAAAAATCTAAATTCCTGCTCACCAGAGGGTCTAAAAATCACTTCTTTCCGATGACAATCAATATTGGTGTGATTAACTGCCAACCAATCCATACTCAGTATTATATCAAACCCACACATATTCAATATGATCAAATCAGCTGGTAACACTCTCCCCTGAATTCCTATTGTATAGCCCCTAAGTATCCTTTGACACCTCATTACTGACCCTGACGGTGTAGCTACTGACAATTCCATATCTAATGATTGGGTCTTATATCTAGAAAATTTGACATAGGTCGTAGAAACAAAGGAATAAGTAGCACCTGAATCAAATAAAACAATAACTTGATATGATAAGAAAGTAAAAGTACCTGTCACCACATCTGCGGCAAGCTCAGCATCACCTGGCATCAAATATAGACCCTCGTCGGGGTTACATTTCTTTGTTGGCCTCTACGAGCTGCCTGATAACCTCCCCGATAGGGTCTGGGAGCTGGAACCTGGATCGAAAGTCCTAGTCATGCACGTTCCATATGGTTGGGTCTCCCACAACGATAGCATACATCGCTCCCTACCCAACACTCCCTAAATGTTGTCTCCCGCACGTCTGACATATCGGGTAGGTCTGCACACCCTGATTCTCATGGGGTCCTGTCATCTGTCTCTGATCTCCCTTATCATGGCCTCCTCTCCAAGGGACCTGAATGGAATCTTCTTGAAAGCCCTGAGACATAGGCCTCTTCCTCTGACTTTGAGCTGCTATACCTCTCCGTATGCCATTTTCAATAATAGCAGCCCTATTTACGACCTCTGCAAATATCTAAGCCCGAAAACCAATCACCTACTCAAGCAGGTTCTGCCTCAAATGTTCCTCAAACTTCCTTGCCTTTTTCTCTTCATTTAGTGCTAAATGTGGGGCAAATCACAAAAACTCAATAAATCGAGTTGCGTACTGAGATACTGTCATCTGCCCCTATACTAGGTGCATGAACTCTGCCGCCTTCACGCTCCGAATGATAATAGGGAAATATCGCTTAAAGAACAACTCCTTAAATAGACTTTATGTCATCGATACTGGATCTGGCCTCTGCTTCTTAATCATTCGCGTTGATCTCCATCAACGTTTCGCCTCTCCTGTCAGTTTAAATGTCACAAATACCACCTTCTGCTCATTCGTACATGGAAGCACTGCCAACGCTTCCTCAACGTCCTGGACCCAATTTTTAGCTATAATCGGGTCATTTACTCTAGCAAAAGATGGGAGTTTCATCCTCGTAAACTGCTCGATTGTGCAACTATGTTCCCCCGAGCTCCTAGCCATTTCAACCATCACCTGCTCGGTGATGTTGCACAGTACTGTCTCAGTATCTCCACCCCCCATACTAGAAGTCCCTAGCTTGTCTTCCCCAACGTTCGTGGCACTGCTTCCTGGGTCCATCCTTAAAAACAAAGAACACACTTTAAAACCCTTATCCCTCATGCAAACCCATTCTATTCCATTTTAATTGAAATCCCATAATCACACTTAAATGTCTCCCCTCATACTAAATTTCAAAATCAAATCCAGTAACCCAAATACACAACCTGAAAATAGTTTACTATGACTTTCCTGAAATCGTCACCCCAGGAAAGATACAAAAACAACCACAAAAATCTTGTACCTAGATTAGAGAACAAAACCTCAATCCTTTCCTATACTCTGGTATAGCTTCTGATGCACTCTAAAGTCTATAGAACCTAGCAATTTGGGCCTTGATACCAAACTGTAACGACCTGATTTTTACTGCTATTATTATTGTTTTTATAATAAATACTATGGAATTCAACTATCCTGATACCTTTTAATTTAAATCAAAACATCAACCTAAGCAGCGGGAAGTTGTATACATAAAAAAAAAACATATCCACATATATATTTGCAATACCAGAGTATCAGAGTATTCGCAAAACTGTACTTACACGACCATTCCCCAAAAATACTCACAACTGAAACTAGGGCTATACAAAATAACTTTCAAAAAACGCACCCTTAGGTAGGGTAGTACTGTAGCCCCTCTATCTGCGAGTCTGGTCTGCTCGCCTAACTGGATCACTTGAAAAATATTAAATCACTAGGACGAGACAACGCTCAGTAAGATGAAATATGCTATTGCAAGTGTGTAACAAATGAGTTACATTTCCGTAAAAATCTGATTTGCAGGAATATCATGAATAACTAAATCTGGGAATACATGTATAAATAACATACAATATAGTTTCTACCTATGTTACTTCACGTATCTTTCTTTATGAATTTTCTATTCATAGTACTTTTAATAGTCATAGATACATTTGTTGTTTCTGTAAATCTGTACATACTTATAGTAATTGAGAAAACTTCCATGGATGAATAACTGTATGTCATGATTTAACCTCTCATGATAGGATTGTGCGGCCCGTAGGCGGGATTCATCATTGGTTGGCCTACCAGGATAAATCACTATTGTACAAAAGTTAGATTATCCTCCTCAACCCTAACTGACAAGGAGCCTATCTACTTCATATGCACGATCGGCTGCTATAAATCCACACACTATCTGAGTTAAGTGGTTGCACTCTGAACTGTAAATAGCTACAATGACTTGCTCTATAAATTGATCTGTAATGGTCCATCAGGGTCTGATACTATATAATATATTTTTTATATACAATCTATCTGTTTTACCATGATTCTGTATTAAATGCTTAACCATGATACTGTAATAAACTGTATTTGTATCAACTATATTTTTGTAGTAACTGTATATTTGTATGTCATGGTTCCGTAAAACTGTATAATCATGATACTCTGAGAAATTGTAAAAGAATTTCCTTGTTTGTATAAACTGTAAAACATGATCCTGAAAATACTGTAAAACATCTTTCTGTATGTATATACTGTAAAACATGATTCTGTACTTTATTCATATTCTTATACCACACAATAATTAAAACATCCTAAATATAATTTCTAAACTGTATAAATTTCTGCTCTAAAAACCCATGAACATATGCTATAATTTACTGGAAAAAAAAAAAAATCTCTACTCTAAACTAGTATAGCATATTTCCCTTACTTGATTTTTGCAAAAGCACACCTACTGTGACTAGTCCTACACCCGCAGGGTTCCCCACTCAACACCCTGAAAACAACATTTTTCATAATAAAATATCATTATTTTTTCGTACACTACGTTTCTTATAATTGTGGAAAAGGCAAATACTGAATAAAATGTCTTACCCTGAGATTGGGATGAAATTCAACCTAGCCCCACCAACGATCTGCTCTGGAAAAATTGGAGAGAACTTTCCTAGGAGCATCGTGGTAGCCTCAAATCATCGATTTGGCGAGAAATGGGATCGAAATCGAAAAGAGAAGGGGAAAGGGACGTTTAGAGAGAGAAAGGGAAGTTCCTGCACCAAAGTTCTACCAAAAATTTGGGTTTCATCTATTTATAGCCCTAGATTCGTCGATAAGACACGTCATCTCGTGGATGAGTCCCTGTAGAAATTTTTCACCTAGTCTGAACCCTTCGTCAACGAATTTTAGATGGCCAAAACTCCCCTCGGTATCTTCTCATCAACGAGACGTGTCCTCGTCAATGAGATCCTTATGTACCCTTGTCGACGAATCCCCTGTGTTTGTCGATGACCTTGGTTAATTTTTTGGGTTATTACATGATTCTTTAATTTTCCTAATTCAGTTGGACCCATATGGTAAGGAACCTTAGAGATTGGCGCTGTACGTGGAGGTAAATCTATAGAAAAATCTACCTAGCGATCAGGAGGCAATCCAGGTAACTCTTCTGGAAAAATATCTGAAAATTCCCTTATCACTGGTGTACTATCAAGCTTCAATTCATTTTCTGACACCTCCTTTACAAAAGCCATAAACCCCTGACATCCGTCTAAGTGCAATCTGCTTGCCTGCACAGTTGACACTAACTATGATGAAGCACGTACACACGACCCAACAAATCTAAATTCTTGGTCGCCATTGGGTTTAAAAATTACTTCCTTCTGATGACAATCAATACTGTCGTGATTAACTTCCAACCAAATATGATTAGGTCATCTAGTAACATTCTCCCCTGGATTCTATTTGATAACCCCTGAGCACTTTTTGACACCTCACCACTAACCTTGACGGTGTTGCTACTGACAATTCTACTTCTAGTAACTGGGTCTCATTTTCAAACAATTTGACATAGGTCGCAGATACAAAGGAATGAGTAGCACTTGAATAAATAAAAATAATAACTTGATATTGTAGAATAGTAAAAGTACCTGTCACTACATCTGCGGTAGTCTCAGCATCACCTGGCGTCAAAGCATAAACCCTCGCTAGGGCTACATTCCTCTGCTGGCCTCCACGAGGTGCCTGATAACCTCCCCAATAAGGTTTAGGAGTTAGGACCTGGATCGACTATTTTGGGCATGCTCATGCCATGTGCCTGGGTCTTCTATAATGATAGCAAACATCTCTCCCTACCCGGCACTCCCCCAAATAACATTTCCCGCATATCTGACACACCGAGTAGGTCTGTATACCTTGATTCTCACGAGGTCATGTCGTCTGTCTCTGATATCCCCTATAACGGTCTCCTCTTTATAGGCCATAACTGGAGCCTGCCTAAAAGCTCTGAGGCATGGGCCTCTTCCTTTGACTCTAAGTTTCTATACCTCTCTGTATGCCACTCTCAATCACCGCAGCCCTATCTACGACCTCGTTAAATGTCTGCGCCTGAAAACCTATAATCTGCTCAAACAAGTTCTGCCTCAAACCTTCTTCAAAATTTCTTGCCTTTTCTCTTGGTATGGTGCCAAGTGTGGGGAAAACCAAGACAACTTAATAAATCGAGCTACATACTGAGATACTGTCATCTGCCCCTGGAATAAGTGCATAAACTCTGCTGCTTTTGCGCATCGAACGATAGCAGGGAAATATCGTTCGAAGAATAGCTCCTTGAATTGACTCCACATTACTAGCACTGGATCCAGCCTCTGCCCCTCAATCAGCCGCGCTGATCTCCACCAACGTTTTGCCTCTCCTGTCAATTTGAACGTCGCAAATACCACCTTCTATTCGTCTGTAAATGGAAGCACTGCCAATGTTTACTCAATGTCTTGGACCTAATTTTCAGCCATAATCGAGTTAGCTCCTCTTGCAAAAGATGGGGGCTTTATTCGTGCAAACTACTTAATCGTGTAACTACATTCCCCTGAGCTCCTGGCCATCTCGGCCATCACCTATTGGGTGACGCTACGCAATACTGCCTCAATATCTTCACCTTTCATACTGGAAGGTCCTGCTCCATCACCTCCAGCATTTGTACCACTACTTCCTAGGTCCGTCCTGAAAAAGCAAAGAACACATTTTATGGACCCTATCTCCCATACAAACCTAATCTATTTCATTTAACTGAAATCCCATATTCACACTTAACTATCCCCCTTATTCTAAATTCAAAATCAAATCCTATAATCCCGACACACGACCCAACAATAGTTTACTATGGCTTTCCTGAAATCGCCACCCCAGGAAAGACACAGAAACCACCATGTAAATCCAGTACCCAGACCATAGAACAAAACCTCAATCCTTTCCTATACTCTAGTATTGCTTCCGCTACACTCTAAAGTCTATATAACCTAGCAACTTAGGCTCTGATACCAAACTATAACGACCTGATTACTGCTATATTTTATTTTATTTTATTTTTCCTTCCTATAAATATAGACTATGAAATTTCACTATTCTGTTACCTTTTAATATAAATCAAGCTATTATCATGGTCTAGATATGACCTATAGAATCTAAGACACAACAACACCCTTAGCAGCGAGAAGCCGAATTTATAAAACCATAACCATAAAAATACATTACAATACCAGAGTGTCTAAACAATTTCCAGAACATACATACACAACTGTTCCCAGAAATATCCTCAACTGAAACTAGGGCTATAAAAAATAACCTCCCAAAAATACTCACCCTACTGATGGGCAGTATAGTAGCCCTCTAATTTTGTGAGCTTGATCCGCTCGCCTAATTGGTTCACTTGAAAAATGTTAAATCATTGGGATGAGACAACACTCAGTAAGACGAAATATTCTATTGCTAGTGTATGGCAAATGAGTTACATATTCGTAAAACCTGATTTAGAAATACTATAGATAACTAAATCTTAGAAAACATGTATAAATAGAGTACTACATAGTTCATATATGTGATACTTAACATAGCTATTTCTATGATTTTTCTATTCATAATACTTCTAATATTCATAAGTACATACACTATTTTTGTAAATCTGATTCTACATATAATAATTAAAAAAAATTCCCTAGATGGTTGTATGTCATGATTTAACCCCTCATGACAGTGTTGTGCGAACCGTAAGCGGGACTTATCACTGGCTGGCCTACCAGGATAAATCACTATACTCCAAAAGTCGAATCGACCTCCTCAACCCTAGTTGATGAGGAGTTTGTCCACAACATAGGCACGATCGATTACTATAAATCCACATACTATCTGAGTTATGTGGTTGCACTCTTAACTGTAAATAGCTACGGTACCATGCTCTGTAATGTTCCATGAGGGTTTGATATAATATAATACATTTCTATACAAAATCTATTTGCTTTACCATGATTTTTTATAACTGTACTAATCGTGACGTTGTAATAAACTGTATTTCTGTATCAATTGTATTCTTGTATGTAATGGTCCTGTAAAACTGTATAATCGTGGTACTATGAAAACCGTAAAAACAAATTCCAGTACTATAACTGTGAATCATGAAACTATATAGATTGTATTTCTGAATAAAACTATATATTTGTATAAACTTTGTATCTGAATAACTGTAATTATGCAATTTAAAACTGTTTATTCTATGAAAAATAATTCTATAAATCTGTATACTCGTAATTCTGTAAAAGCTGAGTAAAACACTGTATTATACTAGTATTTCTCATGCCACATAAGTAAAAAATACTCATTAACCATAATCAATAAAATTGTATAATTCCTGCCCTAGAAAACCCATAAACAAATACTATATTTTTCTGGTGAAAATAATTGATTTACTAGTATAGCATATTTCCTTTACCTAATTTCCATAAAGCTCCTACAATGTCTAGTCTTACACTTGCAGGGTTCCCCATTCAACACCCTGAAAACAACATCTCCCAAAACAAAACTTCAGTATTTTACTAACCACTACATTTTCTATAACTGTAAGTAAGCCAAATTCTGAATAAAAAGCCTTACCCTGAATTTGGGATGAAATTCAATATAATCCCACCAATGATCCACTCTAGTAGACTTGAAGAGAACTCTCCCAGGAGTGTCGTGGTGCCCTCAGATCGTCGATCAGATGAAGAATCGACTCAAAATCTTAGAGAGAAGGGGGAAAGGGACAAAAGGAGAGAGAGAGAGAGAGAGAGAGAGAGAGAGAGAGAGAATTTTCTCGCATGATTTCTACTGAAAAATCTAGTTTTAGCATACTTATACACTAGTCTTCGTCAACGAGACACGTCACCTTGTTGATGAGGTCACGAAGGAATTTCGTCAACGATGCTTATTCTTTATCGACGAAATTCAGGGCTAAGACATAGCCTTTTAGTATTTCCTCATCGACAAAACGCGCCCCCCATCAATGATATTACAGTGACACCTTTATTACACTATACTAAACTAAAAAAGATTATCATTATTTTAATTTACAAATCACTACTGTATCCCACTAAAAAGGTGTGGGTATTTCTTTCTGATTTCATCTTCAAGTTCCCAAGAAGCTTCTTCTACCGCGTGATTCCTCCACAGGAATTTTACTAATGGTATCTTCTTACTGCGCAATTCTTGTTCTTTTCTATCTAAGATCTATACTGGAGCTTCCTCATATGCTAGAGCATCACTGAATTCTAATTCTGCATAACTAATAATATGGGAAGGATCTGGGACATATTTTCTTAACATATAAACATAAAATACGTCATGTATTTTGAATAAAGCTGGTGGTAAAGTTAACTGGTGGGCAACAGACCCAATCTTCTCAAGTATCTCAAATGGGCTAATAAACCTAGGGATCAACTTACCCTTCTTCCCAAACCTTATAATTCCCTTCAGTGATGCTATTTTCAAAAACACATGGTCGCCCACTTCAAATTTCAATTCCTAGTAGCAAATGTCTGCGTAGCTTCTCTGCCGACTCTGTGCTGTATTGATTCTATCTTGAATAAGTCACACTTTATCATATGCTTGCTACACTATTTCTGACCCCAAAACTCGCCTTTCACCTAACACACTCCAGTATAAAGGTGAACGACACCTCCTAACATAAAGCGCTTCATAAGGTGCCATGCCTATGCTAGCCTGATAGTTGTTGTTGTAGCCAAACTCGACCAGTGGTAAATACTGGGTCCAGTTACCCCCAAAATCTAATACACACGCTCCAAGCATATCCTCAAGTATCTGGATCGTTCTCTCTATCTGACCATCTGTATGAGGATGAAAAGCGGCGCTGAATGCTATTTGAGACCCCAAAGCCTCCTACAAGCTCTTCCAGAACCATGATGTAAAGCGTGGGTCACGATATGAGACTATAGATACTGGCACCCCATGGGGTCAAACAATCTCTCGAATGTAGATCTCTGCTAATCTATTCATAGGGTAGCTCACTTTAATAGGTAAGAAATGAGCTATTTTCATCAGCCGATCAGAAATTACCCAGATAGCATTTTGACCATGCAACGTCGACGGTAGCCCGGCAATGAAATCCATGGATATGCGGTTCCACTTCCACTCAGGGAAGTAAACTGGCTGCAACTGCCCTACCTGCCTTTGGTGCTCATCCTTTACTTGTTAGCACATCAAGCACTACTGCACAAATTCTGCAACCTCCCTCTTCATGCCTTTCCACTAGAAATACCCTCACAGATCCTTATACATTTTAGTACTTCCAGGATGAATCGTGTATAGAGATCTATGAGCCTTTTCTAGAATCGTTCTCCTAATGTCATCATTTATAGGCACACACAATATGAAACAAAACCTCAATGTCCCGTCATAAAAAATGCTAAACTCCTCTTGCCGACCATCCTGTACTCTAGCTATCATCTCTGCTAATTCTAGGTTATTCCCCTGAGCGGCTTTAATCTTTTTATATAGTGTAGGCTGCCCAACCAGGCTAGCAATAAATGCCCAAGGATCACCCTCTACTAATTCCACGCTGAGCCTTTCCATGTCCACCTGAATCGGGTCCTGAATTACTGCTGCTAACTACGCTGTAAAGAAATACTTTAAACTTTTATGGTTAGAAATATTTCACATCTCTCACCATACAAGTAATGCCTCCAAATCTTTAGTGCGTGTACCACTGCAGCCAATTCCATATCGTGAGTAGGGTAGTTCTTTTCATACTCTTTCAACTGCCTGGAAGCATACGCTACCACCCTACCATGCTACATCAATACATGACCAAGCCCTTTCAAAGACACGTCAATGTAAATTACATAACCATCACCTCCTTATGGGATCGTCAGTACTGATGTAGTGACGAGCCATTGCTCTAATTCTTGATAATTCTGCTCGCATTCATCATCCTATGCAAATCTAACATTTTTCTTGGTCAAATGCTTGAGAGGCCCTGATAAGGTTGAAGTTTACTGGGATCCACGAAAATACCGTCCCCTAAGATCGCGTGACCCAAAAACGACACTTTCTCCAACCAAAATTCACATTTACTAAACTTCCCAAGAGGAGGGTGAATTGGATATTTAAAAAATTTATGCCTAGGTGTAACTATCCAGCACCAATATACACAACCTAGCGTCTGTCTAAATATTTCCAAATATCTCAAGTATTCTACTGAGCATATATTTAATCAATTTAAAGAAATCTCAGTATATCAAACATTTAGCAATATTAACATACAGGCATACAAAGTAAAATAAAAATGACACAAGATATGTTATCGAGGTTCAGTCAATACTGCCTATGTCTCCACCTTAAACCATAGCTCAAGGATTCCACTAGTTGTTCACTTCATGGGTGGAGTGACACCGTTGACAACACTTTACCAAGATGGTGCACCTAGTTCTCTTAACTTTGAACCAGGTTGGGACTATTCATAGGGCTAGTCTCCCTCTTCCGACAACCCGTTGGGAATACAATCGATATTCAAATATTGTGGACAAAGAAATGATTCTAATACAAGCATATGTGTACAACAATTATAGCCCAAAATATGCACTCACAAATGATAAAGATTTATGTTCTAGTGAGATTTCGTTAACCAATGTGTTAACTCTCAACAATATGTGTGTCAATATGTATATGTGAGAGTGAGACCTTTGATTTTAAGATAATGTATTTGCAATATGAATATTCAAAGCATCTCTAGAACCTTAAGCAGATATCTCAAAAATATTTTTCAAATAGCAAGCACAATGGAAATTAGGGTTTAAGCTTGCTAAAAATGATTTTATCAAGACACAAAGCAAGCTTATGAAACTTGCAATAAGGATGCAAGTTCTTAAGCCAATGAAGAGTTTTTCTCAATCTAATATTTATATGTAAAATACCATGGGAAAAACTTTAAGCTACTCTCCAAAATCAACAAACAACAAATGCAAGTATGGGAGAGTTGTTAGCTTGCAAAGAGAATAAATGAATACTTACAAAAATGATCTCTCTCAAAGATATGTAATTTAAATGAGTGTGAGAAGGAGATTTTGCAACATTCTTTGTAAAAAGTGGGAGTATGAAAGATTTAGCACAAAAATTTTTTAGAGAAAAATGTTGCTAATCTATATGCTAATCACCTCCTAATTATAACAAATGAAGGGGTATATATAGGGTTAGGCAAAAATATAATCGTTGTGGACATCACAGGTATTTTCAAAATTGTTTAATTAAGTTTAATGAAAATTAACTCTGATTTATTACGATAAAAATTTGCCTACTCGAGAGGTTTCAGTCGACCATATTCAAGGTTTGGTGGACCGTATTGCTGAGTTCGGTCGACTGTGGCCATTTTGAACTGGAGATATGATCAACTATATTAAGGCGATTTTGAACCATTCAAGGTTCGGTCGACCAACAACAAGTTTGGTTGACCATTTTCTGAGGTTTGGTTGACCAAGTTAGTTTTGAACTAATGGTTCGATTGACCAAGTTGTTGGGGTTCAGACATGTGTGAGTTCATTCGACCATGCAAGGCATGTTCATTTCAGAACAGTCGACTGTGAAGTCAACATTTTGACTTCGGGTCAGCTCGATCGACCGAGGCTTTTGTAATGCTTAAGGTTCTATCAACCAAAGCTTCGACTTTGGTCAACTTCTCAATTTAGCCGACCAAGGTCAAATGACCTTGTGATGGTTGGTCGGCCGAGGCAAGTGAAATTTCTATTTTGCCCCTAATATTAACCTTAACAAAATTTTCCTTTAAATGTATGAGTATGGCTTTTTAAGTGAGGGATTTTTCATGAAAGATTTTGTGTCCTAAGGTCAACTATTGGCCTTGAGAGTTAACCCCAAAAATCCGACGTCGATCGACCGAAGGTGATCCCTAAGGTCAATCTATGGTCTTTAGCATGTTGAATTAGGTGTAATCCCAAAAGGGGAGTGAATTGGGTATTTTTAAAATTCTTTGAACCTATTTACCACTTAATCCCTATTTGTATATTTACCAAATCAATTGCTGGGATTCGTGACTAACTTAAATTAATTTTATCAATGAGTTCTTTTTACCTAATTAAATGTCTGTGGAGCTATTCAACATACATATGCAATGTGAATAATAAAGTGAAATGCTGAAAATAAAGAGTTAAGTGAAAAGAGAGAACAAACACAATTTTATGAGGTTCTGCCAACTCAGCCTACGTCCTCGCCTTGAGTAACCCACTCAAGGATTTCACTAAAATTTCTGCTCCTTAAATTGGGACAAAGCTTCCCTTACAATCCGCTGCTTACAAGAGGTGCAACTCCCTCCTACTCTCCTGCTCACAAGAGATACAACTCTCTTCTCAAACATTGGTTCACACACCGAGCCGTGTATACAATAGAATATGTAAAAACACTCAAAAATGCTACCAAACAAACGATCGTGAGTACAATTCAAATTCCTAATACATTAACATAGGATATAACTTGAAGCTCAGAATGTATGAAACGATATAATTGTTTATGTATGATATGCTTTAACACACAAACCCCTTTTTATCAATTCTCCCAAAAATATTTGTATAACAACAATGCTTTGTTGATCTTAGGTTAGATCTTTGAATATAAAGATAACTTTGTAGATTGCAAAGATGCCAAACACACTTTGTCAAACAAACAATATTTCTCTAAATATTTCAAACTCAATGTGATCTTGTTAATAATGACTTAATGTATATATATCTCTCTAAGATGATAATTCCAAAGATCAACAAACTCAATATTTGATTTTCAGAAAATATCCTTTAATATGTATATAGATAGTTATGCACTTATAAGGATATATGTATATTCAAATAGTTTAGATGTATTCAAAAATATCAGCCTTAAACTAAAATACACTTGAATAAAGAAACTTTAATTAATGGTCAAATAAAAAAACTTTGTCAAGTATTAAGTTTGTCAAAGACGATCATTATATGAATGCAAAAACTCAATATCAAGCTTCTCTAAAACTATCAAAACAGATGGTGATATGAGATTCTCTAACAAAACTAAATGTAATAATCAAACCTCAAACCAAGTTGAAGCACAAAATGTATAATAGAGATCCCTTTAGATTTTCGGAGGTGGTTTGCCCAAAGATTATGTGTAGAAACTAGAGTGTAGGCAAACGTATAGCAATCAACTCAAGTATCTCAATTTTCTTTTCAACAAGATGTGTTCTTCGCTTTACGTTGATCTTCTTGTGTTTAGCTTTTTACGTTTCTCTTTTCTCCCCTATACTAGGGTTTAGATATGAAGTATAAATAGTGTCTTACCCTTAGAATTGATCTCAACTATTGGATCATAAGATAGCTCAGGTGTTTGATCAATAAAAATTACATTTTTAATCTTTCCCACAAGTTCAAATGACTGAGGTCAAGAGCCTAGATGAGTGAAGTCATTTTATCTTTTGAAAAAATAGCCTAGACACAGTGTCAGATGATCGAGGTCAAGGGTCAGATGAGCTAAGTGTCAAGTTTAGACGACTGAGGTCAAGGTTCAATCATATGAGGTGCTTCTGCCAGTTTCTGTTTTTCACCCATAAATCTTTAGACTTCTGAGCTTATTTTTCACACGTTTGATGAAATTCTTCAGACAACTGAACTTAAAGTTCAGTCATCCGAAGTTCCCAATTTTTGGATATTTTCTTTCCAGTTCAAAAATCTATTTTGCTTTCTTTCTTGGCTCTTTTGTAAAAACATTTTCCAGGGTTTTGACATTATTTCTAAGTCCATGAATGTCCCCTAATGATGTTCATGAAATGCATGAGTCCTAAAATCATTCCAAGGTATATGTTGAGCCTTAAATTAAATCATACAAAAATGTAAATACATGAGGTCTAAGTACTCATTCCCAATATATGCTTGAACTTTGCCGCTTGCATCTTGATTCTCGTACTCTTTGAGTTCCATGGATCTTTCCAAGATATGTATGCTTTACTTTAAGGCTTCCATGACTCGTTATCTTTCCGTGCATGCTTAATATAGATCTTGTTCACAAACTCAATGCACAGATCAAATACCAAGTGATTTGTCATTATCAAAACTGGATTAGACTCATAGAATCAACAATCTCCCCTTTTTTGATGATGACAAATGCATTAGAAAAAATATATATAATGGGTTACACCAAATAAGGCTCCCCTTAAATTAATGCATCAAATATTCAATGAATGACAATATGCTCATGATGTTTCAACAATTTTTGTTATTATACTTCTCCCCCTTTTGCACAATTAGTTTTGTCAACAATTTTTGCTCCTGATATGTCTCCCTAACACAAAGTTTTAATTTTTGCTCATTTTTCTCAATTTATCTTATTTATGCTTTTTCTGCTGATATCTATTATTTTTGCTCCAAATTTTCTCCCCCTTTTGACATCAACAAAAAGGTATAAAATAATAAAACATGAGTAGACTGACCCTTATGTTCTTCTCCCCTTAGAAATCTTAAGATTTTAAAACGTGTTCAACCATTAGGTAAAAAAAAATTCCTTCTCATGCCTTTTGACATCAACTATCCCCCTTACTAACGTATACATTTCAAAGATTACATGAGGATGCCAATGATTACGCGTCAAAACTGCGTAATTGGGCGTTTAACCCGGGTTTTACGGTTTATATTTTTAATTAAATGTCCAAATTTGTTCAATATTTTAACAAAGTGCCAAAATTATTATTCTTGAACTTTATTGTACTATTTATGAGGTTTTGGTAATTTTTTGTCACAGGAAAAATTCCCGAGAATCAAAACCGACACCTGTTTGTATTTCATAAATAACTTTTCCGTCCGAGCTCCGATTGAGACGATTCAAATTTCTAGAGAAATAAAAAAGGATCATCTACAACTTTTGTGTTTTGAGTTTTGTGAGATACAGGCTCCAAAAGAGCAGAATTTGCGACGAACAGAGAACAAAAAAATACAACAATTCGGGTCAAGTTGCCAGGTCAAGTTGGTTGGATCCGGGTCCTAGGGCAGCTTCTTTCCTCCTTTAAATTTCTTTCTTTTCTTCCCCCTATTCAGCAGGCAGCCCCGAGGGCTCTCCTCTCCTCTCCTCTCCTCTCTTCTTGCTGTTCTTCTTCTTCTCCTTGTTCGCCTTCTTCTTCTTATTTTAGTTTGTTTTTCTTTGTTTTTTTTTTTTTTTTTTTTCAATTCTTTGCTCCTTGTTGTCTCTCCTTCAACTCTCCCTCTCGGTTCCCTCTCCCCTTATCTCCTTCTCGTCTCCCTCACCTTCTTTCTCTGTCTCTCCCTTAGCCCTCTGCACAGCACCTCGGCAATTCTAGCAGCCCTTCTCGGACAACACCAGCTAGCAGCAGTCTTCTCTGCAACTACAGCTTCAACCCGGACTTGCTACAACTCCCTGCAACTCCAGCTCCTCCGCGGCCACAGCAGCAACACAGCAGCGTCCCTGTTCCAGAAAACAGCAGACTCCCGAGGCCAACACACAGCACAGCAGCTGCCACGCACCATACACAGCAGACCCGAGAGCACCAACACACAGCACAGCAGCTGCAACACAGCCGCAACCACCCTCTATTTTACTCTCTCTTTCTCTCCTTCTCTATTCTTTTCTTTTACTTTATTTTATTTGGGTATTATGTTTTTGTTTTTTTTTTGAAGGTTAAGTGATCTATATTTAAATGCTTATTTAGTATCATTCAAGTGACTATTGTTATTTTTTTTATTGAAGTTTTTGGAATGATGTAATTTTAAATTGCTGCAGCTTGTTTATTTATTTAGTGATAGATTTAATTAATGCTTTAGTTTATTTAATTAATCTAGTGAAGTTTGGTTCAGTTCTAGTATAAAATAAAAAAAATAATAAAAAAAAAATAACATACAAAGTTCGTGTTTTTATTGTGTCCCGTTATCGTTTAGGTTGATTGATAATTTAATTTTAGTTCGCGTTCTTGATTCGTGTTAAAAGTTCAGTTTTTAGTCTGTGTTTAAATCTGATTGAGTTTCCATTCCTGCGTATTTTAATTCCTTATTTGTAGTTGCCATCTTTAATAATGCTTGTTTAGGTATTTCCTTGAGTAGCTTAGGGTTTCCTTTATTGTTATTTAATTCCGTGCGTGCTAGTTTTAGGACTTTAATTTGTGTTTTCATTTAAGTATCCACAATCTTGAAAATCCCCGAATCTGAACTGAGTTCAGTACCTTTTTAATTTCGATTGGAAGAACGTAAAATCTGAGATTAAAACGCATTCCCTGAGGAGACGATCTAGCCCTTGGGCTTAATATTACACGACGTAACTCCTATACTTGGGATAGCTTCCGAGCTGCTCATTTTTCGAGTGAGTCGGCCAAATGTTAGTTAAATGTTATGTCGAATTGTTGATACCAATTATGAATTAATTCAATACTAAAAATTTGATTAATATGATACCAAGTGATCATTACATCGTAAGTGACCTTGCTCCCCCTCAATTATATCATATAACATAATTTTAGGCAACCTCTCGATTATGCATGAGAGATAATTCACGCCTAATTTGGATAAACCTATCATCCACAAGTGGTTTTGTGAATATATCTGCCCATTGTACATTCGTGCATACAAACTCTAGTGTCACATCTCCTTTTTGTACATGGTCACGAAGAAAGTGATTTCGTATTTCTATGTGCTTAGTTCATGAATGTAATATGAGATTCTTTGAAATATTTATCGCACTAGTATTATCGCATCTAGTAGGGATTGTTTCATAACTTAATCCAAAATCCTTCAGTTGTTACTTCATGTAAAGCATTTGAGCACAACAACTACCTGCGACTATGTATTCAGCCTCAACTGTGGAAAGAGCAACTGAATTTTGCTTCTTGGAAAATCAAGAGACTAAGGAATTTCCTAAGAAATGACAAGTACCACTCGTGCTCTTCCTATCTACTTTGCTACTCATAAAATCAGCATCTGAATAGCTAAGAATCTCAAAAGATGTGTACTTAGGATACCATAATCCAATTTCAATGGTTCCTATCAAGTATCTAAGTATTCGTTTAATGGCTAACAAATGTGACCTAATTTCAATGAAGTGCTCATAGGCGTACCTAGTATTTTTCCATCTTCCATATTAAACTTTTTGAGTAGATCTCTAATATACTTTGATTGATTTATGAATATTCCATGTTTTTCTTGTTTGATCTGAAGTCTTAGGAAGAAATTTAGTTCACCCATCATGCTCATCTCAAATTCATTTTGCATGGTATTGGCAAATTCATCACACAGTTCTTTATTTGAAGTGCCAAATATGATGTCATCTACATATACTTGCACTGGGAGAATATCATCTTTCTTGGACTTAATGAACTGGGTTGTATCTATCTTTCCTCTTATAAATCCATTTCTAATAGAAAACTGCTTAGCCTTTCATATCAAGCTCTAGGAGTTTGATTTAAACTGTACAAGGCTTTTGTCAGTCTATACACATGATCTTGATTCTTATTGTTTTCCAAACCTGGGGGTTGTTCTACATACACTTCCACATTATGTAGCCATTTAAAAATGCACTCTTGACGTCCATTTGATATAACTTGAAATCCTTAAAAGCTGTATATGCTAAAAACATTAGAATGACTTCCATTCTAACTACAGGTGCAAATGTTTCTTCAAAATCTATACCTTCTTCTTGATTATATCCCTGGGCTACTAATCTAGCCTTATTTCTCACAACTACTCCATGTACATCTTTCTTATTGTTATATATCCATTTGGTTCCAATGATTGAATTATCCTGAAGTCTAGGAACTTGTTGACCTTATAGGTCACACCCGATTTTGATAATGACAAATATTGATATTTGATGTTTGTCAAGTGTTTGTGTAGGTTCAAATCAAACTTCCTTGATGGCACTTGAAGAAACAAGAAGACGGTAAAGCTTTGTAATTTACATTGTAATATATTAGTCATTTATGTAATAAGGTCTACAATTGTAATCTAGGATATGGTTTGTATGCTTATCACCTGCACATCATGCACACAAGATATAGTGTGAGCTCAACTTGACCATAGTAAGACCCTAGGCTCCCACACATACACACACACACACACACACACACACACACACACACACATTGTATAAAATATGAGTGAGAAATAATTGTGCTTAAATGGAATATATCTAAGAAAACTAAGAGGGGTCGGGCGACCGAACCTTGGAGTTCAAAACGCCTCGGGCGCTCGAACCTTGAAGGTCAACATTTTGACTTGCCTTCGGGTAACCAAACCAAAATTGTGCTAATCTCCCCCAGGTGTTTGAATGCATCAAAAGGGACCATTCACAAACTTGGGCGATCGAATATTTTAGTTCAAATATGCCCTAGGTGACTGAACTCAAGAGTTCGGGCACCCAAACCTAGGACCGGGCACCCAAAGTTACGTAGCTTTGCTACTGACTTTGATTCAGACTAGCGAACAATTATACGAGCGACTGAACCTCATTTGAAATATTTTATTGCTGTGTCTTCTCGGGTGAACGAACCTAGGTTCAGCCACCTAAATCTCGCCCGGTTAAAATTAGTTTAATCATGGTAAAACTGGGTTAAGATGAGCTAATTGAGTTTTAATTGTTTGGGACTTTTCTAATAATGCCCATCATATCCCGAACCGTCATTTTTTTTACCTGGCTATAAATATACCTTCATTTGTAAAATCAATGATCGATTAGCAAAGTGATTATCAAAAACTCTCTCTATCTTGAAAATACTCTCTTTGTCCAAAAACTCTCAAACTTGCCTTCTTTGATAAAATCTGAGATTGTGAGAGTTCTTCGTGTGTTATTGTGATTGTTATACTGTGCTAAAATCTCCTATTTGTATGGTTGTTTTATATATTTCTCTTGGGGAGTTTTAGCTTAGGTTTAACCCACGAATTTCTTCATTATAAATCTAACATGGGATTAAACCAAGGAAGCTTAGGATATTTGCATTTCATTGCAAGTGTCTGATAGCTTGATTTTCGGGGTGCAAAGATTTTTTCAAACAAACAAGTATTTCTTCAAACTAGTATTGCGCATCTGTCATTGAGGAAAATCTATTTGAAGCTAGTTTGATTATCTACTTAGTTTACTTGGAATATTGATGTGCTATTAAGATATCCTATTTAGAATTCCAAGTTGTAGCTTGTGTTGAAATACTCTTAAGCATCAAACTGATTATTTTGTGTTGAGTATTGATTGAGAAAAACATACATCACTGAGCTTACACTATATTCATGCTATTGATGTGTTTGTGATTGAGCGCACTACTTGGGTACAAATTTGCTTTACGTGAAAGCACTATTTCATTGTACCATTTGCTTGTAATATCTGAGTGTTTCCAAGCGTGGCCTGAGGGGGCAGTAATCTAGCCCGGTAAGGATTGTTGTAAAGGCTGAGGTCAGCTTTGTGCTAATTAACCTGGTTTGTATAGGTGCCGCTCCACCCGTTTAAGTGAGCATTATAGTGGTAATCCTTGTGCTAGTTAGCCAAGACAGGGACATAGGCAATTGGCCAAACCTCGATAACATTTCTACGTGTCACCCTCTTTTTACTACTTTTTGGTGCTTGGGTGATTGATTAAATTGCTTTATTTACTTTCTGGTATACATTTACTTTACATGCACTAGATTAACCATAGGGTTGTGAATTTACAGGTGTTAGGAGATTGACCTAGGGATTAAATTTTAAAAATACCAATTCGCCCCCCCTTTTGGAATCACGGTAAAGCTAACAATTGGTATCAGAGCCACGTAGCATAGACTAGTTGTTATTTTGCTAAAAGATCACTCATGGCTTATAGTTTCGTGACCCCTTTCCTTGAGGGACCATATTCCACACGACCTCCTATTTTCAGTGGTGTTAATTACACCTTCTGGAAACAAAGGATGCGCATCTACCTTCATAATATTGATATGAACGTGTGGAGGATTGTTTCTAAGGGAAACTATGTCCTTATGAAAATTGAGGGTGCAACTAGGGTTTCTAAGACTAAGGATGAATATGATAATGATGATATGAAAGTTGTTAGTCTTAATGCCACTGCCATGAATATTTTATACTGTAGTCTTGATGTAAATGAATTTAACAGGATTATGGCATGTTCTACTGCAAAAGAAATATGAGATAAGTTAGAGGTCACATATGAGGGTACTAGAGATGTGAAAGACAGTAGGATAGATATGTTGACTAGTGAGTATAAGGCCTTTAGAATGAATGTAGGTGAGTCCATTCAAAGCATGTACACTAGATTCACACACATCATAAACTCATTGCATGCATTAGGAAATACCTATCCCACATATAAGATGATTAGGAAGATCCTTAGAGGCTTACCTCCTGTTTGGAAAGCCAAGGCTACGACCATTGCTGAGGGTAGAGACCTTAAGGCCATGACCTTAGATGAATTAATAGGTTCATTGATTACTTATGAATTGTCCATAAATGAAAGACTTAATGAGCATAATAGGGCTAAGAAAGTGACTGGACTGAAAGCATCTAATAACACATCTAGTGAGTGCAGTGAGCCTGACACTGATGATGAAATGACCATACTAACCAGAAAGTTTAGCAGATTTTTTAGGAAGAACAGGAAGGCATTTAAAAAATATAGAGACTCTACTAATGAGAAGGGAGAGTCTAGAAAAAGAAAAGAAAAATCAAATGCTCCTATGTGCTATAACTGCAACAAGGTGGGGCACATCAAACCCGACTGCCCACTGTTGAAAAAGGAGGCTAAGAAAAAGAAGAAAGCCATGAAGGCTGGAACTTCATGGGACCAATATAGTAGCAGTGACTTGGATTCATATCATAGTGACACAGAGGTCGCTAATCTGTGCTTGATGGCACACGAGGATGAGGTATTGTCTTCTAGTTCATCATCTTCTTATTATTCATCTGATGATTGTGATTCTGACAGCATGCCTACATTTAAGGAATTATAGTTTGAATTTATTCGTGTTTCAAAATTGTTAGGTAAAATGACCAAAGAGAATAATGATTTGAAAAAGAAATGTGAAAATTGGTCAAAATTATTTAATATGGTAAAAACCTCTTTTGCCTCTATTTTAAAAGAAAATGATGCTACTATTGTTGAGCCTGAGAGGAAATTGGAGGATAGCTCCAAAATCATTTTTAAATTCACTAAGAGCAAAGAAAAGTTTGAAAAATTACTTGGTACCCAAAGAAACTCCTTAAGTAAAGAGGGTCTTGGTTTTAATGGTATTGAAAATGTTAGACAACCTAATCTTTACTTAGGACACTTTACACGTGAGTCAAAATCTCATATTCCTCCTAAAGAACCTAAGTGTAAATTAAGATGTTGTAAATGTAAACAGATTGGTCATATTCAATTTGATTGTCCACTTAGGAATAAGCATGCTAGAATTAGGAAGGTATGGGTAGTTAAGGGAGATCCTGCTACTAACCTCTGTGGATCCAACAAAATTTGGGGACCAGCATCAGTCACTTAACTTATTTTGCAGGTATGCCTAGATCTTCATCTTCCAAGGATAGATGGTACTTGGATAGTGGGTGCTCACGGCACATGACCAATGACAAGGGCAAATTCACATCAATTGTTCTCAAAGATGGAGGCTATGTAACATTTGGGGACAATGCCAAAGGACGTATCATTGGGGTAAGTAAGGTTGGTAAGGATTATTCTCTTACTATTGATAATGTTTTGCTAGTTGATGGATTGAAACATAATCTACTTAGTATAAGTCAGTTGTGTGACATAGGATATAAATTATCTTTTGAAAATGACAAATGCATAGTAGAAAATAAAATAGGTCACAAAGTGCTTTTTACTGCTGATAGACATGAAAATGTTTATACTACCTCTCTTGATAATTTAGCTTCACAACAAGTAACATGTTTTTCTGCTATAAATGAAACTAGTTGGTTATGACATAGGCGTTTAGGACATGCTAGCATGGATTTATTGTCTAAACTTGTTAGAAAAGATTTAGTTAAAGGCTTGCCGAAGATGTCTTTTGTAAATGATAAAATATGTGATGCATGTCAAATGGGTAAGCAAACAAAATCTAGTTTTAAGAAAATGAAATTCATATCTACTACTAGACCTTTGGAGATGCTTCACCTAGATTTGTTTGGACCTAATTATGTGCAAAGTCTTGGCGGTAAATGACTCACTCGAAAAATGAGCAGCTCGAAAGCTATCCCAAGTATAGGAGTTCTGTCGTGTAATACTAAGCCCAAGGGCTAGATCGTCTCCTCAGGGAATGCGTTTAATCTCAAAATTTACGTTCTTCCAATCGAAATTAAAAATGCACTGAACTCAGTTCAGATTCAGGATTTTCAAGATTGCTGAGATTTATTCTAACCAATTGAAATAACAGACAATTTAAAAACTTAAAACTAACAAGTACTAAAATAACGAACTAAGATGGAAACCCTAATCTACTCAAAGAAACATTGAGACACGCGCTAATTAAAGATGACAACTTCGAACACATAACTAAAACATGCAAGAATGGAAACTCTAATCTACATAAGGAAACATCGAAACACGCTCTAATTAAAAATGGTAACATTAATCATGGAATTAAAGCGTGTAATGGAGACTCAATCAGATTCAATGCATACAATAAAAACCAAGACTTTAACACAAATCAAGAACTCGAACCAAAACTTAGTACTTTAAACACTTCAACAATATTCAGACGATATAAAAACACGAACTTTAACATGAAAGAACCTAAACTAAATCAAACCGCAATTAAAAACTAAATTTTTAAGAAAAGAAGACAACTAGTTTAATAAAAACATTATTTATTTATTTTTATTTTTTTGCAAAAAAAAAAATTAAAACAGAATTTAAATTAAAGGACAAATAAATAAAAGATGAACAATTTAAATCCTTTGCTTCAGAGCAAGATAAATAAAAAAATAAAATTAACCCTCAAAAAAATTACTTAAATAAGGATTCAATACTAAAGTGTGTTAACAACTTTAATGAAGAAATAATCTAAAACAAAAAGCATTAACCAGCTGTAATAAAGTAGAGAAATTAAAAGAAAGAGAAAGAGAAAGAAGCTTGGAGGGAGCCTTAGGTGGAGCAGAAGTCTTCTCGGGTTGCTGGAAGGAGGAATTGTAGGGGAGCTGTGCTGCTACTACAGGATCGGGTGGTTGGGAGTTTGCTGGTTGCAGAAGCTGCTGCTGGTGAAGGGCTCGGGCTGCTGTTTGATGGTATTATGCTTCGTGGGCTGTTGCAGCGGCTGTAAATAGGCCGATAAGCCTACTAGAAATTGTCGAGAAGGGCTGCTATGCTTTGCTGTGGTGGCTGTTGTGCAGAGGGCTGAGGAGGACTGCTGCTATGGTGGAACAGGGGAAAGAGGAAGCAAAGAGAGAGATGTGTTTCTGGAAGAAGAAGAAGAAGAACAGAGGAATACAGTGGAAAGAGAAGAGGAAACGAGAAGGCAAAAGATAGAGAGAAAGTTGAGAAGAGAGACAAGATGGAAAAAAACAAAGCAAACTAAAGAAGAAGAAGAAGAAGAAGAAGAAGAAGAAGAGGAAGAGGAAGAGGAGAGGAGAGAAAGGCTTGGTGCGCAAGGCACAGCTGGGAAAGAGGGTAAGAAAAGAATAAATAGAGATTGGGGAAGAAAGCCCTAGACCCGGATCCAACCAACTTGACCCGGCAACTTGACCCGAATTGTTGTACTTTTTTTTTTTTTTTTTTTTTTTTTTCATTCTCTGTTCTTTGCGAAATTTTGCTCTTCTGGGGCCCGTAGCTCATAAAACTTAAAACACAAAAGTTGTAGATGATCTTTTCCTCTTTCTCTATAAATTTGAATTGTCTCAATCAGAGTTTATACGGAAAAGTTATGCATGAAATACGAACAAGTTTCGGTTTTGGTTCCCGGAAATTTTCCTGCGACAAAAAATACCAAAACTTCATAAATAGTGCAATAAAGTTCAAGAATGATGATTTTGGCACTTTATTAGAATATTGGACAATTTTGGACATTTAATTAAAATATAAACCATAAAGCTCGGGTTAAACGTTCAATTACGCAGTTTCGGCGCGTAATCACACCCCCCAACTAACGTTTTGCTAGTCTCTAGCAAATGACGTGAATGAATCTTAGGGTGGTATCTACAACTACATACTCCGGTGATCATGAAATCAATGCACATGCAACATAATTATACCACTTCACATACAAGAACATAACTGAATTTTACACAAGCTTGTTCATATTTAGTACACACTCTCCAAAACACGTCACTCATGCAAGTTTCATCTTTTATATGTCATTTAAGAGCAGTATACTCACATGAAGTTAATCAGTAACACATTCAAATTTAATGCAATCATATAAGTTCGAGTAAAAATAGGTAAACTCTCTAGGTGTGTGTGATGTGTGTGACTCAGTACACCTAGGACGCCAGTGGACACCTACAAAACGGTCGCTTTGACTCGGCCTAACTGGTATACCCTCAAGAACACTCAAAGAAAATGGGTTCACTCATCATATGTGAGGAGGAGTGTCGCGATCAAACATCCCACATATTAAAAGGAAGAACGCTAAGTATATGGAGTGGACTAGTCTGGAAAGGATCTAGCCTATCTATGAGGTGTTGGGTCCTTCACCCTAGCATCTTCTCACCTACTCGCCATATCCAACTGAGACCACCCTAGATCAACTTACTCACAAACTTGTTGTGAATACATCTGAGGCATTAACCGGTTGAAACGTCTTCATATGTGGAAAATATGTGTCGTCCTTGACTTTTTGTGATATGTATTTGGGCCGGCATTGACATTTCATTTCATGCGCATGTGTATTGCTTGTTTTTTTTTTTTTGCTCATTCTTCATTTTCTGTCTTTTCTCGATCAATTAGGACAATTATAACACTTCTTTTGTAATCTTCATACCATCAATGGGAATTGAGCTCGAATAGGAGTTCATGAATTAAGTCTATCTCTAGAGGTGGCTCAGCCTTCACATTTGAGTAGGTTACAAGACCTAGGTTTCTATCTCCCCACTAGGTGTCACCTCTAGGTTAGCAAATCAAAACATAGACTAGTGTACAAAGGAATCATCCAGAAAAAGAGAATTGAGTTCCATGAACTCTGATTTGATATTAACGCTCAAAAGGACGATAAATAGCTCAAGGATATCTCACAAGGTGTCATAGTCGCCACGGATGTTCTCTCAATGCTCACAGGAAACCCTAAGTGCAATGAATCACGTGAATGTGTTTATTTAGCCTCGTGAGATGCATGTAGATACAGGAAATTATATAGTCAAATTAACACGAATGTACTACCAATCGATTCTTCATGGAGTCATATAATCATATAAAGAGAAACTATGCATGATTGATTCAAGTGTGTCATTCATAAGTTATATGCAAGTATGCGAAAGGTATGAGTCAGTGTTAAGCATGGCATAATGCAATGTAATTCCTCAGTGCTCCTCCTTTCTTTCTCTCTTTCTTTTTGATTTTTTGATTTTTTTGATTTTTTTTTTGTTTTTTGTTTTTTTTTAAACCTAGTACGTATACGTGCACAGTGTCACATGCGAATGCTCATCCCCCCCAACTAAAGTGGAACATTGTCTTCAATGTGAAAGCATAGGGGAAATAGAAAATACTATGCACGGGAAAAGTAAGGCATACCTGAGTGGCGAAATAATGGAAAACAAAGATCGAACTACGAGAAAATAGACCTGAAAACTAACTAAAAATAAAATAAGATAAAATAAAAGGAAAAGAAGGAAAAGAAAAACATCACAATTGTCTTGGCGGAGGCTCTGGAGGAATTTCGTTTGGTGGCCGCAGGTCTATAAATTGCATCGGCGGTTCTCCAAAGTTGAGCCACCACAATCGATCAGTTGTCATACCTGCATGAAAATCAGCCTCAAATGAATTAATGCGTGTCAAAATACCAAAAAGTTTGTGTGCAGGTCGACCCTCGTGTGTGGATAGGAAAGGGTCTTTATTCAACATTGTCTCCAGGAAATGTGCTTCTTTACGAACTAACGTGTGATGGGAAGTTATTGGAGCAATTACCTATAGTTCTTCAAAAGCATTAACATTAAAAGTTTTACCTGGTTCTTTGAAAATTATATGCTCACCAGACTGGTCACCCTCTTTATCGGGTGTACATATCATCATACCATTGCAAGAGTTTGCCTTTACATTAAACTCCTTAACATCTGATTCAGGCGGGAGTGACGGTTTCATGGTTTCTAAGCTCGGAGTATGAGGTACCATAGGTTGGTACTCCGTATGGGTATCAGTCTCATCATCAACTAAATGCTCCGCTTGTGGCCTCGTTTCCTCTTATTTTTCTTTTACCTCTTCTGGTTCAGCCATGACTTCTAGTGCTGGGACAACTGGTTGTTCGACGATGAGCATCTCAGGTTGGGAAAATTCTTTCTCGCTTCTCGAAGTAGTGGTGGCCTCTACTGCCTCAAAGAGATCATCGTGCATTTGTTGTTGTGGTTGCTGGTACTCTTGAGGACTAGGCTGAGGTTCTGCGAGCAATTCTTCGTTTTCTAAGATATCCAATTGCGTGCCTATTGCATTAATGGTGTCCTGCAATTCATTATTATGATCGACTTGAGTTTGCATGAACTGCTAGAGCATGTTCGCCATCTGTGTTATGCTATCCTCGAAAAGGTCTGACGACGTACAGCTCGGAGAGATCTGTTGTGGCTGATATTGAGGCGGAGGGTTGTTTGGGCAGTTTGATGGCTCGTATACATCTCCACCACCGATTGTGCTGATAGGATATGCAGTTATGGGTGCCTGAGTGCATTGTGTGTTCCATTGTGGGACATTGTCAGCTAAGTAATCAAAAAATGATAATACCTGATTTGGATCCTCGCTGACGGGCTCTCCATTAGACATAGTCTGGACAAAACACTTGCAATCAGGGGTAAGAGCAGTATAAAAACAATCAGCTAACCTCCATGAGTCAAACCCGTGATGTGGACAAGTGCATAGTAAATCCTTGAATCGCTCCCACCAAGCCCGAAATGTCTCGTCATCTTGCTGCACAAAATTAAGAATCTGTTCCTGCAGAAATTGAGTTTTCTGTGAGGGACAAAATGCATGCAGGAATTCACGCTCCATATCAACCCAATTAATGATAAAGTGAGGTCTCAAGGAATGAAACCAGATCAGTGCCCTATCCTGCAAAGTAGCAAGAAATAAATTTAGTCGAATAGATTCATCAGTTTTAGTATGAGAGAAAAACATATTGCAGGTTAATTCAAACTCTGCTAAGTGCTGATATGGGCACTCAGATTCCGTCCCGTAGAACTCAGGTAGCAATGAGGTCCTCCCGCTCTGCATCATGAAATTAAGCTCATCATAAGGCAAAACAGTGGAAGAGGATGCAGTGGCATATTCAAGCTGCAAAAAGTCCATTATCGTGCGCGGTGCAGGTGCAGCCATTTTTCAAAACTCAGAATTTTTTTCTATATTTTTTTTCTATTTTTTTTTCATAAAACTAACAAAAATGACGGGAAAAACGCAAATTTGAGACTAAGACCGACATTCCCCGGCAACGGTGCCAAAAACTTGACTCACTCGAAAAATGATCAGCTCGAAAGCTATCCCAAGTATAGGAGTTTTGTCGTGTAATACTAAACCCAAGGGCTAGATCGTCTCCTCAGGGAATGCGTTTAATCTCAAAATTTACGTTCTTCCAATCGAAATTAAAAATGCACTAAACTCAGTTCAGATTCAGGATTTTCAAGATTGCTGAGATTTATTCTAACCAATTGAAATAACAGACAATTTAAAAACTTAAAACTAACAAGTACTAAATTAACGAACTAAGATGGAAACCCTAATCTACTCAAAGAAACATTGAGACATGCGCTAATTAAAGATGGCAACTTCGAACACGTAACTAAAACATGCAAGAATTGAAACTCTAATCTACCTAAGGAAACATCGAAACACGCTCTAATTAAAAATGGTAACATTAATCATGGAATTAAAGCGTGTAATGGAGACTCAATCAGATTCAATGCATACAATAAAAACCAAGACTTTAACACAAATCAAGAACTCGAACCAAAACTTAGTACTTTAAACACTTCAACAATATTTAGACGATATAAAAACACGAACTTTAACATGAAAGAACCTAAACTAAATCAAACCGCAATTAAAAACTAAACTTTTAAGAAAAGAAGACAACTAGTTTAATAAAAACATTATTTATTTATTTTTATTTTTTTTTGCAAAAAAAATTAAAACAGAATTTAAATTAAAGGAAAAATAAATAAAAGACAAAAAATTTAAATCCTTTGCTTCAGAGCAAGATAAATAAAAAAATAAAATTAACCCTCAATAAAATTACTTAAAAAGGATTCAATACTAAAGTGTGTTAACAACTTTAATGAAGAAATAATCTAAAAAAAAAAAGCATTAACCAGCTGTAATAAAGCAGAGAAATTAAAAGAAAGAGAAAGAGAAAGAAGATTGGAGGGAGCCTCAGGTGGAGCAGAAGTCTTCTCGGGTTGCTAGAAGGAGGAATTGCAGGGGAGCTGTGTTGCTGCTACAGGATCGGGTGGTTGGGAGTTTGCTGGTTGCAGAAGCTGCTACTGGTGAAGGGCTCGGGCTGCTGTTTGCTGGTATTCTACTTCGTGGGCTGTTGCAGCGGCTGTAAATGGGCCGATAGGGCTGCTAGAAATTGCCGAGAAGGGCTGCTATGCTCTGCTGTGGTGGCTGCTGTGCAGAGGGCTGAGGAGGACTGCTGCTATGGTGGAATAGGGGAAAGAGGAAGCAAAGAGAGAGATGTGTTGCTGGAAGAAGAAGAAGAACAGAGGAATACAGTGGAAAGAGAAGAGGAAACGAGAAGGAGAAAGATAGAGAGAAAGCTGAGAAGAGAGACAAGATGGAAAAAAACAAAGCAAACTAAAGAAGAAGAAGAAGAAGAAGAAGAGGAAGAGGAGAGGAGAGAAAAGCTTGGTGCGCAGGGCACAGCTGGGAAAGAGGGGAAAAAAAAAATAAATAGAGATTGGGGAAGAAAGCCCTAGACCCGGATCCAACCAACTTGACTGGGCAACTTGACCCGAATTGTTGTACTTTTTTTTTTTTTTTTCATTTTTTCATTCTCTGTTCATCGCCAAATTCTGCTCTTCTGGAGCCCGTATCTTATAAAACTCAAAACACAAAAGTTGTAGATGATCCTTTTCTCTTTCTCCAAAATTTGAATCGTCTCAATCAGAGCTTAGACGTAAAAGTTATGCACGAAATACGAACAAGTGTTGATTTTTGTTCCCGAGAATTTTCCTGCGACAAAAAATACCAAAACTTCATAAATAGTGCAATAAAGTTCAAGAATGATGATTTTGGCACTTTATTAGAATATTGGAGAATTTTGGACATTTAATTAAAAATATAAACCATAAAGCTCGGGTTAAACGTTCAATTACGCAGTTTCGGTGCGTAATCAATAAATCTTATTCCTTTGTAATTGTGGATGACTTTTCTAGATTCACATGGGTATTGTTTCTTGCACATAAAAATGAATCATGTGAACAATTCACCAAACCTTGTAGGAGAATTCAGAATGAAAATTGATATAAAATCACTCACATAAGAAGTGATAGAGGCATAGAATTCAAAAATGAAAGCATAGAAAAATATTGTGACTTAGAGGACATATCACATAAGTTCTTTGCACCTAGGACACCTCAACAAAATGGTGTAGTAGAAAGAAAGAATAGGTCACTACAAGAAATGGGTAGAACTATGTTGAATGAGCATAACTTACCTAAATATTTCTGGGTCGAGGCCATTAATATTGCGTGCTATGTTATGAATAGAGTGCTAATTAGACCATCAATTAATAAAACCCTTTATGAATCATGGAACAACCATAAGCCTAATATTTCCTATTTTCATGTGTTTGGTTGTCAATGCTTTGTGCTTAGAGATAATGAACATCTAGGAAAGTTTGACTCAAAATCCGATGAAGGTATTTTCCTAGGATATGCATTAAATAGCAAAGCATATAGGATTTTCAATAAAAGAACTTTAACTGTCATTGAATCTATTCATGTTGTGTTTGATGAGTTTAATCTATTTTCTAATAAAGATGATGAAGATGATATTGACATTAAAAAATGCTTAGAGAAAATGTCTATTGAAAACAATGCAAGTGAAAATCAAGAAGCAAATGAAAAATCACTTGAAGATAATGAAAATGGAAATCAGGAGTTGCCTAGAGATTGGAAATTCATTAGAAGTCATCCTATAAATCAAATCATAGGCGAACCATCCCGTAGAGTAGCCACAAGATCCTCCTTGAGAAATATAGTAAATCACTTCGCTTTCTTATCCCAAGAAGAACCTAAAAATATTAAAGAAGCCGTAGAAGATGAGTCTTGGGTGATGTCCATGCAAGAAGAACTTAACCAATTTGAAAGAAGCAAAGTGTGGACCTTAATTCCTAGGCCTAATGAGCACACCATCATTGGAACTAAATGGGTATATAAGAATAAGAAAGATGAGAATCGGGTAGAAACCAGGAATAAAGCTAGACTAGTTGGCCAATGGTATAACCAACAGGAAGGGATTGACTTTGATGAAACATATGCTCTTGTTGCTAGGTTAGAAGCCATTCGTATGCTACTTGCCTTTGCCACTTTTAAATACTTAAATTGTTTCAAATAGATGTTAAAAGCGCTTTTCTAAATGACTACATTAATGAAGAGGTATACGTAAAACAACCACCTGGTTTTGAAAATCATAAATATCCCGATCATGTTTACCGGTTATCTAAAGCGTTGTATGGATTGAAACAAGCTCCTAGAGCTTGGTATGAGAGGTTTAGTGATTTTTTACTAGAAAATGGGTTTACCCATGGCAAAATTGACACTACACTTTTCATCAAATCCAAAAATGATAATATGCTCCTTGTTCAAATTTATGTGGATGATATCATTTTTGGGGCAACCAATGATGAGTTGTCTAATGAGTTTGCTAAATGCATGCAAAGTGAATTTGAAATGAGCATGATGGGTGAACTTAATTTCTTCTTAGGGCTGCAAATCAAACAAGCTAATAATAGAACTTTTATATTCCAATCTAAATATATCAGGGACTTGCTAAAGAAATTTAATATGGAAGATTGTAAAATTTTTGGTACACCTATGAAATATTCCATTAAGCTTGACAAAGATGAGCAAGGAATCCCTATTGACGTAAAATTGTATAGTGGCATGATTGGGAGTCTCCTATATCTCACTGCTAGTAGGCCTGATATTGTGTTTAGTGTGTGTATGTGTGCTAGGTTTCAGGCTGCCCCTAAGGAATCTCATCTAAAATCCGTTAAACTAATCCTTAGGTATCTAGTAGGGACTATTGAATTAGGATTGTGGTACCCAAAGCATACTACCTTTGAGATTGTTAATTACACGGATGCTAACTTTGCCGGTAGGAAGGTTGATAGAAAAAGCACTAGCGGCACTTGTCATTACTTAGGACAATCTCTTGTTTCTTGGTTCTCCAAGAAACAAAACTCAGTTGCCTTATCAATAACCAAAGCTGAATACATTGCGGTTGGAAGTTGTTATGCCCAAACTCTTTATATGAAACAACAACTTGTGGATTTTGGATTGCACTATGAAACCATACCGATTAAATGTGATAATATTAGTGCAATCAACATCTCTAAAAATCCTCTCTCACATTCACAAACTAAGCACATTGAAATTAGACGCCACTTTCTTCGTGATCATGTGCAAAAAGGAGATGTGGCTCTTGAGTTTGTATGCACTAATGAACAATGGGAAGATATATTGACTAAACCACTTCCCAATGATAGGTTCATACAAATTAGATGTGAGTTAGGTCTAATGCATAGCAGAGAGGCTTCTTAGGTGTTTTGTGTTTTGCACAAATTTAGGGGGCACTATCATATGGAAATTATAAGTCTTAGCAATTAATATTATTATTGATTTGCCCTTTTGCTTTAAAATTTATGGATGTTGATTGTAGCTTGTGTGCACATGTCATATATATATATGCATAGCATGAGCATATTGGATTTCATGGATATTGATTATAACTTGTAATGACCATCTCTTTTGTCCATTTCCTAACGACATTAAATTTCATCTTGAATGGTTGGACTATAGTGAACTGTTTGAGTAGTTGTGGATAAACTGTTAGGATATATAACCTCAAACAAGTTACTGTTTATACAGGTTTTATTTTGGAAAGTCTGATTTACAAACGGAACTCTGCTGAAATTTTTATAAATCTTTCCAACTTTTCTTGTATATTCGTAACATTTACTTATTGCCTAGCTCACTTTAATTGGCCCTTTTTCCTTTTGCTAAAAGGGGGAGATGGAAAAAGGGCAAAAATAATGGGTAAAATAATTTGGTTAGGATGCATATTGAAAGGGGGAGCCTTCTTAGGCTTAACCCATATTTTTGTTAGTTGTATTTTTCATCATCAAAAAGGGGGAGAATGTTGACCTTATAGGTCACACCCGATTTTGATAATGACAAATATTGATATTTGATGTTTGTCAAGTGTTTGTGCAGGTTCAAATCAAATCCTTGATGGCACTTGAAGAAACAAGAAGACCGTGAAGATTTGTAATTTACATTGTAATATATTAGTCATTTGTGTAATAAGGTTTGTAATAGTAATTTAGGATATGGTTTGTATGCTTATCACCTGCACATCATGCATACAAGATATAGTGTGAGCTCAACCTGACCGTAGTAAGACCCTAGGCTCCCACACACACACACACACACACACATTGCATAAAATATGAGTGAGAAATAATTGTGCTTAAATGGAATATATCTAAGCAAACTAAGAGGGGTCGGGCGACCGAACCTTGGAGTACAAAACTCCACGAGCGCCCGAACCTTGAAGGGCAACATTTTGACCTGCCTTCGGGTGACCGAACTAAAATTGTGCTAATCTCTCCCAAGCACCCGAATGCATCGAAAGGGATCACTCACCAACTCGAGCAACCGAATATGTCAATTCAAATATGCCACGGGTGACCGAACTCAAGAGTCCGGGCACCTGAACCTAGGATCGAGCACTCAAAGTTACGTAACTTTACTACTAACTTTGATTCGGGCTGCCGAACAATTATACGGGTGACTGAACCTCATTTGAAATCTTTTATTGTTGTGTCTTTTTGGGTGACCGAACCTAGGTTAAGCCACCCGAACCTCTCCCGGTTAAAAATAGTTTAACCGTGGTAAAACTGGGTTAGGATGAGCTAATTGAGTTTTAATTGTTTGGGGCTTTTCTAATAATGGCCATCTTATTCCGAATGATTATTTGTTTTACCTTGCTATAAATATACCTTCATTTGTAAAATCGACGATCAATTGGCAAAGTGATTAGCAAAAACTCTCTCTATCTTGAAAATCCTCTCTTTGTCCAAAAACTCTCAAACTTGCCTCCTTTGATAAAATATGAGATTATGAGAGTTCTTCGTGTGTTATTGTGATTGTTATACTATGCTAAAATCTCCCATTTGTATGGTTGTTTTATATATTTCTCTCGGGGAGTTTTAGCTTAGGTTTAACCCATGGATTTCTTCATTATAAATCTAGTGTGGGATTAAACCAAGGAAGCTTAGGATATTTGCATTTCATTGCAAGTGTTCGATAGCTTGATTTTCGGTGTAAAAAGATTTTTTAAAACAAACAAGTATTTCTTCAAACTAGTATTGTGCATCTGTCATTGAGGAAAATCTATTTGAAGCTAGTTTGATTATCTACTTAGTTTGCTTGGAATATTGATGTGCTATTGAGATATCCTATTTAGAATTCCAAGTTGTTGCTTGTGTTGAAATACTCTTGAGCATCATACTAATTATTTTGTGTTGAGCATTGATTGAGAAATACATACATAAGCTTACACTATATTCATGCTATTGATGTGTTTTTGATTGAGCGCACTACTTGGGTACAAATTTGCTTTACGTGAAAGCACTATTTCATTGTACCATTTGCTTGTAATATCTGAGTGTTTCCAGGCGTAGCCTGAGGGGGCGGTAATCTAGCCCGGTAAGGATTGTTGTAAAGGTTGAGGTCAGCCATGTGCTAATTGATCTTGTTTGTATAGATGCCGCTCCACCCGTTTAAGTGAGCATTATAGTGGTAATCCTTGTACTTGTTAGCCAAGGTGGGGACGCAGGCAATTGAACGAACCTTGATAACATTTTTGTGTGTCACCCTCTCTTTACTACTTTTTGGTGCTTGTGTGATTGATTAAATTGCTTTATTTACTTTCTGGTATACCTATACTTTACTTGCACTAGATTAACCATAGGGTTGTGAATTTACTGGTGTTAGGAGATTGACCTAGGGATTAAATTTTAAAAATACCAATTCACCCCCCCGCTCTTGGGATCACGATAAAGCTAGCAAAACTAATGTCCATACTTTGTTTCTCTCAAATTGATTTAATTCTTCTTGCATGGACAACACCCATGATTCATCCTTTATTGCTTCACTCACATTCTTAGGTTCTTCTTACGATAGAAATGCAAAATGGCTAATCATATTCCTAAGAGAGGATCGAGTGACTACTCCATGTAATGGTTCGCCTATTATTTGATCAATGGGATGATTCTTTATATATCCATTCTCTAGGTGGTTTATTAACCTTATTTTCAGTTTGATCAATTTCAATGGATGGTTCCTTAAGTTCATTCTTCTTTTATGGATCATTCTCAATGGATAGTTCTTCAAATTCCTTGTTTAATTCAATTTCATCTTCATCTGTTCTTTTGGAGAAGGGATTTGACTCATCAAACACTACATGAATAGATTCTATGACCGTCAATGTTCGTTTGTTATATACTCTATAGGATTTACTATCTAAAGCATACCCTAGGAAGATACCTTCATCAAATTTCACCTCAAACTTTCCTAGATGCTCATTGTCTCTAAGCACAAAGCATTTAGTCAAAGACATGAAAATATGGTATGTTTGGTCTATGGCTATTCCATAATTCATAAGGGGTCTTATTAAGTGATGGTATGATCAATACTCTATTTAGAACATAGCAGGCGGTATTCACTGCCTCAGTTCAGAAATACTTAGGTAGTTTATGTTCGTTAAGCATAGTTCTGGCCATTTCTTGTATGGACCTATTCTTCCATTCAACTAAACCATTCTTTTGTGGTGTTCTAGGTGCTAAAAAATTATGGGCAATTCCTAACAAATTACAATAGTCTTCCATGCCTTGATTTTTAAATTCTCTACCCCTACACTTCTAATTTTAGTGATTGTATATCCCTTTTCATTTTGAATTTTCTTGCACAGGTTTATGAATTTTTCACATGCTTCATCTTTTTTCCCTAAGAATAATACCCATCTGAATCTTGAAAAGTCATCAACTATGACAAAGGCGTATGATTTTCCTCCTAAGCTCTGAATTGGGTTTGGACCAAATAAGTCTAATTGTAACATTTGGAGTGACCTAGTAGTGGAAATTTCTTTCTTCTTTTTAAAGCTTGTTCTTGCTTGTTTTCCCAATTGGCATGCATCACAGATTTTATTTTTCACAAATTTAGTCTTAGGTAGTCCCTTAACTAATTCTTTCTTAACAAATTTTGAGATTAAATCCATATTAGCGTGTCCTAGTTTCGTATGCCAAGTCTAGCTAATTTCATTCATAGTAGATAAGCATGTCACGGTCTATGAAGTTAACTTATCAAAGCTTGTGGTATATACATTCTCATGACACTTAGCAGTGAACAATATCTTATTATCAGTTTTGTGTTCAACAGTTCACTTTTCATGTTCAAAAGACACTTTGTAACATTTATCACATAGTTGGCTTATGCTCAATAAGTTGTGTTTTAAACCTTCAACTAATAAAACATCATCTATAATGAGTGAGGAATCATTACTAACTTTACCTACACCTATGATTCTTCCCTTAGCGTTATCTCCAAAAGTAAAAAACCCTTCATCCTTGGGTGTGATGGATGTGAACTTCGCTTTATCCTCAGTCATGTGACGTGAGCATCCGTTATCCACATACCATCTATCTTTTGAGGATGCTAATCTTAAGCATATGCAAGACACAATCAAACAACTAGCTTTGGTATCCAGATTTTCTTGGGTCCAAGAGGGTTAGTGCTATATTCTCCTCTGACTCTCTATTCTTTCTTGATTTTGACATCTTTATTTTTGAAAGGAAAGTCGAATTGTATGTGACCCAAACTTCTACATTTAAAGCATGTAGTATTTCTATAATAATTCTTAGTTGGAACATATGACTTTGACTCTCTTATGAAATAACCCATGTCAAGATGTCTATTCTTTAGATTTTCCTTTCCCATTAAAGTTAAGCCCTTCCTTTTGTAGGGAATTTCTTTGAGATCCTAGGAGCTTTTCAAAATTGTTTTTTCCCTCAGTAAATTTACAAATAATTTTAGATTTATCTTTCAAATGCTTTTCTAACTCCTCAATTTTAAAATCTTTATCTTTTATGAAAGATGCATGCGATTCATTTTGGTGTTCAACCAACTTTGAAAGTTCTTTGACTTTTCTTTTCAACTCAAAGATTTTCTTTGTTTTCTTCTCAAGCATTTTAAAAGAGTATAGGTATTCTTGTTTCAGTTCATTATATGAAATCAAGTCATTTTCATTGTCAGACTTACTAGAATAATATGAAGATGATGAAAATGATGATTGTACCTCAAGGTCATCATGTGCCATTAGACACAGATTGGTCATCTCGTCGTCGCTGGATTCAGATTTTGAACCACTAGGGTTGTGAGTATCCCAACCGATTTTCAGTGCCTTCTTCTTTTTCTTTAAGGCTTTCACTAGTTTGGGGCACTCATGCTTGATGTGTCCAACTTCTCAGCAGTTGTAGCATGTTGGTGGATCCTCCTTCTTTTTATTCATACTAGGCTCTCCTTTTTCTGATTTAGAATTCTGAAATTTTCTGTTGAACTTCTTGTTATTCTTCAAGAACTTCCCGAACTTCTTTGTTAGCAAGGCCATGTCATCATCCATTTCGGAATCACTTCCTTCACTTGAATAGCTTGATGATGCCTTAAGTGCATTGACCTTCTTTGCTTTGCTTTGCTCAATCTTCCTCTCGTTTATTGCCAGATCATAGGTGAAGAGTGATCCAATGAGTTCATCCACCGACATCTCCCTAAGATTTCTACCTTTTGCTATTGGCGTAGCTTTCACTTCCCACACTGGGGGTAATTCCTTGAGTATTTTCCTGATCAACTCATAAGTATGGTAAGTCTTTCCAAGTGCATTCAAAGAATTGATGATGTCTGTGAATCTAGTGTACATTGATTGTATAGATTCATCAATTGTCATTTTAAATGCTTCATATTCACTAGTGAACATGTCTATCCTACTATCATTGACTTCCTTAGTACCTTCATATGTAACTTCTAATTTTTCCCAAATTTCATTAGCCGAGTTACATGCCATTATCCTATTAAATTCATTTACATCTAATGCACAGAAAAGCAAGTTCATGGAAGTAGCATTGATTTGTACAGATTTCCAGTCTTCCTCAGTATATTCATCTTCAGTTTTAGGTACATTAGTCTTATCAATTACTTTCATAGGAATGTAATTTCCCTTAGTCACTATTTTCCCAACCTTCCAATCTACGTTCAATAGATATATGCTCATCCTACGTTTCCAATAGGTGTAGTTTACACCACAGAAAATGGGTGGTCTAGTGGATGAGTGTCCCTCACCGAATGGAGTTACATCGATATGTGTCATGTGATCTTTTTACAAATTGACTATTAAGTCTATGTAAACCTGCTCTAACACAAATTGTTGAATTAGGTGTAATCCTAAGAGGGGGGGGGGGGGAGTGAATTGGGTATTTTAAAAAATCTTTGAACCTATCTACCACTTAATCACTTTTTTTATATTTACCAAATCAGTTGTTGGGATTTATGAGTAACTTAAATTGATTTTATCAATGAGTTCTTTTTACCCAATTAAATTTTTATAGAGCTATTCAACATACATATGCAATGTGAATAATAAAGTGAAATACGGAAAATAAAGAGTTAAGGGAAGAAAGAGATCAAACGCAGTTTTTACGAGGTTCTGCCAACTCGGCCTACGTCCTCGCCTTGAGTAACCCACTCAAGGATTTCACTAAAATCTCTGTTCTTTAAATTGGGACGGAGCTTCCCTTACAATACACTTCTTACAAGAGCTACAACTCTCTCCTACTCCGCTGCTTACAAGAGATACAACGCTCTCCTTAAACACCGGTTCACACATCGAACCGTGTATACAATAGAATCTGTAAAAATACTCAAAAATGCTTCCAAACAAAAGATTGTGAGTACAATTCAAATTCCTAATACATTAACATATGATATAACTTGAAGCTCAGAATGTATGAAACGATATAATCGTTTATGTATGATATGCTTTAACACACAAACCCTTTTTTATCAATTCTCCCAAAAATGTTTGCATAAAAACAATGCTTTGGAGATCTTAGGTTAGATCTTTGAATATAAAGATAACTTTGTAGATTGCAAAGATGCCAAACACACTTTGTCAAACAAACAACATTTCTCTAAATATTTCAAACTCAATGTGATCTTGTTAATATTGACTTAATGTAAATATATATGCATCTCTAAGATGATAATGCCAAAAATCAACAAACTTAATATTTTATTTTTAGAAAATATCCTTCAATATGTATATAGATAGTTATGCACTTCTAAGGATATATGTATATTCAAATAGTTTAGATGTATTCAAAAATATTAGCCTTAAACTAAGAAGACACTTGAATAAAGAAACTTTAATCAATGGTCAAATACAAAACTTTCTCAAGTATTGAGTTTGTGAAAAACGATCGTTATATGAATGTGAAAACTCACTATCAAGCTTCTCTAAAACTATCAAAACAGATGGTGATATGAGATTTTCTAACAAAACTAAATGTAATAACCAAACCTCAAACCAAGTTGAAGCACAAAATGTATAATAGAGATCCTTTTAGATTTTCTGACATGATTTGCCCAAAGATGATGTGTAGAAGCTAGAGCATAGGCAAACGTACAACAATCAGCTCAAGTATCTCAGTTTTCTTTTTAACAAGATGTGTTCTTCGCTTTACATTGATCTTCTTGTGTTTAGCTTTTTACGTTTCTCTTTTCTCCCCCGTACTAGGGTTTAGATATAAAGTATAAATAGTGTCTTACCCTTAGAATTGATCTCAACCGTTGGATTATAAGATAGCTCGTGTGTTTGATAAATAAAAATTAAAATTTTAATCTTTCCCGCAAGTTCAGAAGACTGAGGTCAAGAGCTCAGATGACTGAAGTCATTTTATCCTTCGAAAAAATAGCCTAGACACAAGGTTATACGACCGAGGTCAAGGGTCAGACGACCAAAGTGTCAAGTTCAGATGACCAAGGTCAAGGTTCAGTCACGTGAGGTGCTTCTGCCAGTTTCTATTTTTCACCCATAAATCTTCAGATGGCCGAGCTTATTCTTTAGACGTCTGAGGAAATTCTTCAATCAACTGAACTTAAAGTTCAGTCATCCGAAGTTCCCAATTTTTGCATATTTTCTTTCAGGTTCAAAAATTTATTTCACTTTCTTTCTTGGCTCTTTTATAAAAAAATTTTCCAGGGTTTTGACATTATTTCAAATTCCATGAATGTCTCCTAATTATGTTCATGAAATGCATAAGTCCTAAAATCATTCTAAGGTATATGTTGAGCCTCAAATTAAATCATTTGAAAATATAAATACATGAGGTCTAAGTACCCATTCCCAAGATATGTTTGAACTTTGCCACTTGTATCTTGATTCTCACACTCTTTGAGTTCCATGGATCTTGCCAAGATATGTATGCTTTACTTTAAGGCTTCCATGACTCGTTATCCTTCCGTGCTTGCATAATATAGTTTTGATTACCCGCTAAAACTGCGTAACTAGGCATCTTAATCCGGGCATTATGACTTCTATTTTTATTTAAATGTCTAATTAAATCTAATATTTTAATAAAGTGTTGAATTTATCATTATTGAGTTTTATTGCATAATTTATGAATTTTTGGTAATTTTTTATCGCAGGAAAATTTTGGAGAACCAAAACCAGTACTAGTTCGTAATTCGTGCATAACTTTTCCATACGAGCTCCGATCAAGATGATTCAAATTTTTGGAGAAAGAGGAAATGATTATCTACAACTTGCATATTTTGTATTTCAAGTGAAATAGGCTCCAAGAAGGTCAAACTTAGTAGAGATTACAAAGAGCAAAAATGAAGAAAAAAAAAAAAAGAAAAAAAAAATTATATATATATATATATATATATATATATATATATATATATATGCTTAAGCTCTTGATGTGACTCGGCCATGCATGGCCGGGTCGGATCCTCCATATGGGTCACCGATCCTAAGGCTTCTTTCCCCTCACCTATTTATTTCTTTCTTTTCTTTCTCCCCGAGTGTGCCCCCACGCACCAACTCTCTCCCTGAATCCTCACTCTCCCTTCTTTTCTTCCTCTTTCTCTTCTTGCTTTTCCCTTTGTTCTGTCTTTGTTTCTCTTATTACTCTTCCCTATTCTCGGCTCTCTCTCCCTCTGTTCCTCTCTTCTCTCCCTCAATCTCTCCCTACTCTTCTCCATTAAATTCCTTTGCTCCCTTTCAGCCCTCTCCCCAGTGACTCACTCGAAAAGGAGCAGCTCGGAAGCTATCCCAAGTATAGGAGTTCTGTCGTGTAATATTAAGCCCAAGGGCTAGATCGTCTCCTCAGGAAATGCGTTTAATTTCAGATTTTACGTTCTTCCAATCGAAATTAAAAAAGGTATTGAACTTGGTTCAGATTCGGGTTTTCAAGATTGTGGAAACTTAAACAAAAACATAAATTAAAGTCCTAAAACTAAGATGCTTCGAATTAAAGAGTAAGGATGGAAACTCTAATCTACTTAAGGAAGCATCAAAACACGCGCTAATTAAAGATGGTGATTTTGAACATGGAATTAAAAACACCCAAAGGAAACTCAATCAGATTCAAAGCATACAATAAAAACCAAGACTTTAACACAAAGCAAGAACTCGAACCAAAATAAAACACAAACAAAAACCTAAATTTAAATACTAACGAAACACAATAAAAATGCAAACTTTGATAATTTGACTGTGATTAAACCGAGCTTCAAAAAAAGAACTAAAACTTGGGAAACTTCAAAACAAATACAATATTTTTTTCTTTTTTTTCTTTTTTAATAACCAAACCGGACCTTAACGAAATTAACTAAATGACTCGAACAATAATTAAATCTACCACCGAAAACAAAAAAAACATTAATAATTAATTAACCACTACAATGATAATAAAATATTTAAAATTCAAAATCTTGTCTTTCCAAATAACTTTAGCAAATAATTTAAAATAGTAGCATCCAACTTAATATTGAAAGAAATAAAAGAAGAGAGAGAGAGAGAGAGAGAAGAGAAAACAGAGGAAGCCTCGGGTGGAGTCCTAGCCGTGCTGTGATGGAGTTGCGCGTGGTAGCTGGTATAGCAGCAGGGGGGCTACTGTTTTGAGGAAGAGCTGTGCTGGAGACTGGCCGAGAGGCTGTTGCTGGCTGCTGGAAAATTGCAGCAAGTTGCAGAGGACCTGCTGCTGCTGCTGGTGAGGCTGTGGGGACTGCAGTGTGTTGGCGTGGCAGCAGGCTACGGCTAGAGTTGCTGTAGGCTGGAGTGGCTGAGGGACTGTTGTTGCTGCTACTGTTTACAGAGGGCTCTCAGGTGCTTGTGTGCTGGTATTGCAAGTAATGGAGGATTGTGAGTGTTAAAAAAAATAGAGGACAGGAGAAGGGAGGTTGAAAGAGAGGATAAAGAGCGAGGGAGAAGGAGGAACTATAAAACAGAGAGGTTAGGGAGAGGGAAGAAGAAAAGTAGAGGAAGAGAAGGGAAAAGGGACTTCGTGGTGTTGCTGCAGAGGCAGAGCTAAGGAAGAACAGGGGAAGAAGGAAAGGGAAACAGAAAAGGAGCAGAAATTGAAAATAATAAATAAAACAAACTAAAGAAGAAGAAGAAGAAGAAGAAGAAGAAGAAGAAGAAGAAGAAGAAGAAGAGGAAAATGGGGAGCCACAGGGGCTGCCTGCGCAGGGGGAAGAAACAGGAGAGCTTAAATAGGAGGCATTGGGTGCCCTAGACCCGGATAGCATTCCCGACCCATTTGGAAAGGGTTGACCCGGCAACTTGATTTTTTCATTTTTTTCATTCTCTATTCATCGCAAATCTTACTCTTCTGGAGCCTGTATCTCACAAAACTAAAAACACAAAAGTTGTAGATAATCCTTTCCTATTTTTTTATAAATTTGAATCATCTCGATCGAAGCTTGGACGGAAAAGTTATGCATAAAATATGAACAGGTATCGGTTTTGGTTCCCGGGAATTTTCCTGCGACAAAAAATTACCAAAACTTCATAAATAGTGCAATAAAGTTCAAGAATGATGATTTTGGCACTTTATTAAAATATTAGACAATTTTGGACATTTAATTAAAAATATAAACCGTAAAACCCGGGTTTAGATACCCAATTACGCAGTTTCGGCGCGTAATCACCCAGCAGTTACAACCTCTCGCAATTCCAGTACACCATCACGACCACCACAGCAACCTCCTATGCTAGCAATTCCAACCTCACCGCCACCCCTACACCAGCAAATCCCTAAGCTACCACCAGCACATAGACACCCGAGGAGCATCAACATACCACCACATCATCACAACAGAACATCACTGGCACCACCAGCTCTGCTTCTCCAGCCCTCCAACACAGCAGTACAATCTCCCGTCTTCAGCAAGCCTCTCAGCCAGCACAAACCCGGGATCCTCTCCTCTCTCTCTCTCTCTCTCTCTCTCTCTCTTTCTCTCTCTCTCTTTTCATTTTTTTATGTTAAGTTAAATGTTATTTTTTTATTGAATTTTGTTGAAAAATTGACAATCTTGTTTAGTTGCTTATTCTTGTTTTCCCTATCTCTCTTCCTTTGATCTTATTCTTTTTATTTGTTCTTCTTTTTTATTTAATTGGATACTCATAGAAGTATGAAGTATAGTTTTTTTAGTATTTAATCTTTATTGAAGTTATTTATTTAATTAAGTCTGGTTCGGTTCTAAAATACAAAAAGGAAAAAAAGTGTTTTTTTTTTTGTCAAAGCTCAACTTAGTTTAGGGTCGGTTCTATTCAAGCTCGTATTCTTTTCATGTTTCATTGTCTTTTCAATGTTAATTTTTTGTTCAAGTTCATGGTGGCGTTTAAAATTGCGATTTTGTTTTGAGTTCTTAATTTCATTAAAGGTCCGGTTTTTATTGCGCGTGTGTGTGTTTGATTGAGTTTCCATTGCATATTTTTAATTCCATGTTCTAGGTTGCCATTTTTTATTAATGCATGTTTCATTGTTTCCTTAAGTAGTCTAGAGTTTCCATTAGTATTCTTTAAATCAATGCATGTTAGTTTTAGGATTTCAATTTACGTGTTATTTAATTCGTTAAAAATGAAATTGAACAATTTTGAAAATCCCAAATCTGAACTGAGTCCCGTACCCTTTTTATTTTTTATTGAAAAAACATAAAATTTGAGGTTAAAACGCATTCCCTAAGGAGACGATCTAGCCTTTGGGCTGAATATTACACGACGTAACTCTTATACTTGGGATAGCTCTCGAGCTGCTCATTTTTCGAGTGAGTCAAGTTTTTGGCACCGTTGCGGGAGAATGTCGGTTTTAGTCTTAAATTAGCGATTTTCCTCTCATTTTTATTAGTTTTATAAAAAAAAAAAAAAAAAGAAGAAGAAGAAAACAAAAAGATAGAAAAAAAATTCAGTTTTGAAAAAAATGGCTGCACTTGCATCGTGCACGATAATGAACTTTTTGCAACTTGAATACGCCACTGCATCCTCTTTCACTTTGCCTAATGAAGAACTTGATTTCATGAGGTAGCATGGGAGGAAGTCGTTGCTACCTAAGTTCTACAGGACGAAATATGAGTGCCCTTATCGGCACCTATCTGAGTTCGAGTTGACTTGCAATATTTTTTTCTCTCGTGCTAGAACTGATGAATCTACTAGACTGCATTTATTTCTTAGCTCTTTGAAGGATAAAGCGTAGATGTGGTTTAATT